>NC_044495.1:12067210-12247210 GCF_902362185.1 Chanos chanos
GCCCACCAAATACACTCCGACAGGTCACACTTAAAGCATATTATTTATTTTCCATTTGGTCTCTCAGTAATAAAGCAATCATTATTATTATCATTAAAGACATTTTACATGATAAATTCCGTACAGAATATCATCAGTTTATAAAAGTTAATTCCAGTGTACACAAGGGAAATTAGGACCTGGGCATGCTGTCTATTTCAAAATGTAAAATGGTAAAGAAACAGAAGAACAGCATAGTTAATGGAACAACGATAATACATGTGGAATGCCTTTGTTAAAATGATCAGGATGTTACTCTAGCACCTTGACGGACAAAAACGATAAAAAATCCTTCCTGATACCTTTCAGTCTGGAAAAAGGCTAATCTCTCTCTACAGACACATGGGAAAATTGCCATGGTGACAGGTACTGTGGGCGGGGCGAAACCTCAGCAGAGGGGTTTGCCGTGTCTCATGTTTTGCGCGCAGGTTCGGCCCAAGTTGGCTCCCTCCAGTAGCAAGTCTGCCAGGCGGTCCAAACCAAGGCATGCAGTCAGAGGAGCTATCAGACCATAGAGAGAGCCCAGCAGAACACTGAGGGGCCAGCCCAAAGCCAGCAAGATGATGAGCCATACAATCGCCCAGAAACAGGACCCACAGCTGCCCATTCTCACCTGCCAACAGCAGGAGAAGGTGAGAGATAGAGAGAGAGAGAGAGAGAGGGCAGACAAACAAAATCAAGTGTGTGATAAATTCCATCAGTTTACTGTTCAATGTTGTAACAGGGAAGTCTAAGACATTGGGAACCTTGCTTCATTGGTCAGTCAAGTAATTACAATGTCAAATGTTCACATTTCACATCAAGTCTTTTGTCTCCTATATTAAAAATTTGAGTTTTATGTACTTAAGTAGTTGTTCATTATGGATACAGAGGTATAAACATACAATATTAGTCTCTGGTTTTCCTGTATGAATCTTTTCTCCAGCATTACAGATTAAGATGGCAGAACACTTATTTTATTCACTATAAATCACGAAGAGCAGAAATGATGTTAATGTGAGTGAATGTTAAGACAGATGACGGAGCTTTGGAGAGCTTTATAGGCGTGAGTGTTTGAGAGAACATTGACTCTGGTGTTCGCTGAGATAGGTCAGATACGGACAGTCAAGATGAAAAATGACTGGACATAAGGATGGCTCTCTTAATGACTTGAACGTGATGGATTTGGTTGGATTTATGGTTGGCCTTGACAAGGGCTGACAGCTTCCGCTCCATTCACCAGCACTTAAAGACGTTACACTGAATCTGCAGGAACGTAAGACTGTCCACTTTAGGACTATGGACCACTTACTATCCAAAATCATGTGCAGTTGTTTAGTGAACAATTGTTCTCCTGTTCTCAGTGTACCAAAACGTAGGGTGTTACGAATGTAGATTACAATAGAAATGGCAATTCTTTTACTGCTGTACTGTGAGAATCTAGGCTTCGGTAAAACACTGCCAGACAAGCACATGTACATTAACTAAAATTTAAACATGCAGAAGCCTGCCCATTTGATTTTTTTTGAAAATCAAGTATTTGAATCATAGTTTGAGGAACAAAACAATGTTTTCATTCATCTGTCCAGCTGTCCTGTGAGCTGAAGAACAAAATTAATAAAAGACAGAATATTATGCAATAGATCACTTCTTCATTTTTCTCTCAACGTGACCTATGCTCTCAGTGTCTTGTGACTATATGAAATATTTAGTGGACTTTGAAGTCTCCTTCTCCTCATACACACACACACACACACACACACACAGATGTTCTGTCTCTTTAAGTAATTCCTCACCGTAGCAGTGTGATCTGAACCCCACGCTGTTAATCTCGAGGTTAGCTCGTGCTTCAGAGAAACACCCTCTGCTATGCAGTACAAGGAAAGAGGGGTAAAAAAAGAATAGCGAATAACACCCTAAACTTCTAAGGAATTTTACAGTCCTTAAGCTAATAACGACAAATATGAATCTGTCACTTGGGACTTGAAAGATTCTCAAAGAAATTCAACAGGGAAATAAAAAATAAAGAGAGAAAAGAACAGCAACTGAAAGAAGACAGACAGTTTAATGTAACTCAGAGCAATCTTGTCATGTTTACTAATCTGCACTACAAATTTTATTGAATTGTCTTTAGACGATGGTAGTTTCGCAAACACTAAGCGAACTGACTGTTGAGAGACTTCATGTTAGTGTTGGAAAGTGTTAGTAAAGTTCGACAGAATATAAGTAGAGAGAAAAAAAAACACGATACAAACCTACAGGGAGCTGTCCTATGTTGTGAAAAAAGAAAAGAGAAGTTCCAGTCCTGTTGCAGAGTTTTAGAGTTGTTTGTCTTTTTGAAAGTAAGTTATATTCACTGCATTCAAGGTCTCTTTTTCTGTCTGCCCCAGTTTCTGCTGTGAGATGGAATGATACTGACTTCGCGACTGGAGCCAAATTCCTCCCTGAAACTGCTAACTTCCTACAATGAGGTACCATGACACACACACACACACACACACACACACACACACACACACATACAAACATACACACACAGTCATGGGGAGGAGGTTTGGTTTCAGTGTAGAGTGTATCAGTGTATGAAAGCCTTCCGGAGATAAATTGCACAATATGCACATTCCCTGTAAATGGCTCAACTCTAACATGTTCAATCACTTCACTTAATGGGTGGAAAGAGAAATGTCTCATCTGTGCAGACAGCACAACCTCAACTGTGTGCCCAACTTCAAGCAGCCA
Organism: Chanos chanos; assembly: GCF_902362185.1. Classification (NCBI taxonomy): domain Eukaryota; kingdom Metazoa; phylum Chordata; class Actinopteri; order Gonorynchiformes; family Chanidae; genus Chanos; species Chanos chanos. The sequence goes on from NC_044495.1 coordinate 12,069,968, forward strand.
TCCTAAAAAAAAGTTCCTCATGACACAACAGATGAAAAAAAATGTTCTTCTTTTAGAAATCATACATGTTAAGAACACGAAACAGATGAATATCAGAGTGTAGGTTTAAGATGGGCTAAAATGACTGTTACTATTTAAAGAATAAAGAGGGTTGTGTTTATTTGTTGAAATGTAAAAGACAGTCAGCGCAGGGACGTGTTTAATAATGTATGCTGTTTGTCTTGCTGTGATTAGTGCAGCTTCAGTGCTTTCGATTAAAATGTCAGACCAGGAGCAATGACTTTAAACAAAACACAATGTTCAGAGGAAACATATAAGAAACGTCACAGATGCAGGTCACTTCACCATTTGATTTCAATTTTATTATAAAAAAAAAGGTAACGTGTTACAAAAATTTTGTCACAAAGCCTTTTGTCAACGAACTGAATCACAACTTTTTCCACAGTCCTTTTAATAAAAACACTCAAAAAGTATAAATTCTGTAAGGAATTGGACCTGGATGACAGAGGTGTGTCTGAATGCAATGAACGGTGAGAGAAGAGTGTAAAAGCAGGAGCTGGGAGGAGTCTGTGGGGGTTGGAGGCAGGCATTGAGATCTCTCCTTAAGAGGGAGGCACCTGTGTCCTGGAGGGAGGTTTTAAGGGACCTCCTGAAGAGGAAAGGAACCTTAAATGCCCTGCTCCTGCTGTGAGAAGACAGAGGACCGCGGGGGGGGGTGGGGGGTGCGTGTCTTGTTTTTACGGTCCCTCTTCATTGTCGTCTTTCTCGCTGTCTCCGCTGTCGCTGTCTCGGCCAGGGTGCTCGGGCATCTTGGCGTGCCGTTCGTCCGCCGTCTCCTCTGAGGGCTCTTCTTCCATCTTCGTGGGACCCTCGTCTTCCTTACCGTGATCCTCATCTCCAGTCTGCTCCTTTCCAGCCTGGGCCTCCTTTTCCTCCTCTGAGGCAGCAGATCCATTGTCTGCTGCTGCTTCAATCACCTGCTGAGGGGGAGGGAGGAGCTGCTGTTGCTGCTGCAGAGAGAGAGAGAGAGAGAGAGAGACAGGGAGAGAGAGAGAGAGAGAGACAGAGAGAGAGAGAGCGAGAAGGAGAGAAAGAGAGAGAGAGAGAGAGACCGAGACAGGGAGAGAGGGAGAGAGTGAAAGAGAAGATAATGCAATGCAGTCTAGTCTAGTGCTCATTAGAACTAGATCCTACACTCTAGTGCTCTGGGGGGTTTTGTGAGTGTGAATGTGTGTGTGTGTGTGGGGTTTGATAGGGGAGCTCAATTGCTGAGCAGTTTCAGTGTTTGGGAAACAAAAGCACCATGGCATGCACTTATGACATTTAATGTCTGCTTGATGTGATGGGGCTGAAGCTGCACCTCTATGCACAAGCACACGAACACGCGCACATGCATGCACGCACGCGGACACACACACACACGCACGCACACACACACACACACACACACACGCACACACACGCACACGCACACGCACACACCCCCTTTGCTAAAGGACAAAAAAGATCTCTATAGCATTAAATCAGCAGCTTCTTACACTTCACCAAAATGTTAACATTCACGGCATGTTAGCTTTTAGCATGCACATGTAAACTAATTCTCTTCCATTTGACCTATTTTTAGTTCTGCATTAAAATTTAAACCTCAAAAAGGGAATATTTTATCTTTTGTAAAAGGCTGCTTTCTCAGATAAATAATGGAGTGGGTTTTGTACAAAAAAAAAAAAAAAAAAGGGGGGGGGGGGGCGGTTTAAAGACATGTCTAATATTTGCTTACAAACCTACAAACACCTGCGCGCGCACGCACCTGTCTGTACTGCTGGGTGCTCCGGATCATATGCATGTACATGTTGTAGACCAGGTTGGCCATTTCCGGCATGCTCTTAACCACTTGGTCTGGCCGTGTGGAACGCTCTTCGGCCTGGGGGGGACAGGAGAGAGAGACAGACGGAGAAATTTATACATTTTCCTTGTTGTGGCGCTAGCTTTCTCTTTGAGGAAGCTCGCTTTATTAAAAAAAAAAAAAAAAAAAAAAAAAAAAAAAGAGAGGGAGACAGTCAGGCCCGGGGGAACACGTATGTTTGCCTATGGAAACCATGGTCCAGGGCACCTGTGTTTTCTTATGCCAACCCTTCTCCTCCCACTCACCGTGCATGTCTGGCCGTAGTACTCCTCTGGCCTGATGTGGAGCTGCAGTGGGCGGCCGGTGAGCTGGTTGAAGGCTGGTGTCAGCTCAAAGCAGTTCTGGAAGAGAGAGACTCGCGCAAAAATATACAGACCCAACCTGGCTCTGGACATGGCCACAACCAACCGCCTCACGTCCCTACAGAGAGAGAGAAGGGGGGGGGGGGGGTGATGGAGGAAAAGGGGGGGGGGGGTAACAAAAGCAAGCAGAGTGACAGAGTCAAGGATGAAACCGTGAAAGATAGAGGGGGTTAAAGAGAAAGATCCAGAGAGGGTGAGAGAGAAATATATAAATAGAGAGAAGCCGTGCGGGAGGAAAAAGGCAAAGGGCAGAGGTGGAGAGAGAGAGAGAGAGAGAGAGAGAGAGAGAGAGAGAGAGACAGAGAGAGAGAGGGAGGGGGAGGGGGAGAGAAAACAGAGATGGGTTACACTGGTTTCCATTTGCAGGAATTAAAGGATTAGAAGCTGCTGTTTTTTTTTTTTCCTCTGGTCAGGAATACACCCCCATTTCCAAATGAGAGTGCTGGCTTTAATGAAAGATATTATACAGGCAGATTGGGCCAGTCTCCATAGGCAGAGCCGTTATAATGAAGCCAATTCCTTTCATTTCAACAGACAGATAAGCCTCCTCCTCCTCCTCACTTCTGAAATGACTTCTCCTCTTTAAGCCTTTAACCAGGGTCTCAAACAGAAAACCTGCCTGTTTCATCACATCAGCACTACATCATTACTACAACCACACACCCACACAGAAACAGAGAGAGAGGGTGGTGCTGGTGGTGGGGGGGGGGGGGGGGGGGGTGTACAGACAAAGCAACCAGCTTTTTCTTCTTTAAAATGACATTAAAAAAATACTTAAACAGCTCCAGAGAGGGAGTCTAATGGGAATGATCTAGCTGCCTTTTTTATTTTAGAAAAGTAGTCCTGAGCTGGTCATGTATACAAATCTACCACAATGCTACTGCAAGTGATGTTTTCAGTTACTCTCATCTGAACGATGCACCAACCTCTTGAAGCAGTTTTGTCTTAGACACTGAGATTCTAATACACACTTCACTCAATATTAATGTAATAATGTTACTAGGCACAGTTTCTCACTTTGAGTGTCAAAACAGAGTACAAACCCAGAAGAGTCAAAGACAGGAAAGCAAATGTGATGGAAAGACAAAATGGTGCGATAACAAGTATATGGACATTTTTGACAGGGGTTCTGTGGTTGGGGGTGCTGTGGTTGGTAAAGGAACAGCCAATGAAATGCAAGCACTGCATGAGCCACAGTTGTGAATCAGAGATCCAAACCGGAGCTTTAGTTTGTGTTTCTCTCTGTGGGGGGTTTAGTCCTGACAGCATCAGGGAAAGCTTACTGTGTGATCATTTTAAACCTACCATGTTGTTAAATCTGTGGGTGGCAAGTGTTGTGACGTTATACTAAACAATTGTCTCTGTGTGTGTGTGTGTGTGTGTGTGTGTGTGTGTGTGTATAAAAACGAGGGTCACACTGCCAAAAGATTTCACAACGAATCACTGCTTTTCAAAATCATTTACAGCAGCGAAGGGAAAAGGTCAGTGTACTATGAACAAAACAGACAGGGCCTCTTCTCAACGGGCTTCACCGTGGCTTCCTCTTCCCTCGTCTGGCAATATAAGGGTCATTTAAACGGCAAGAAGCTCTGTAAACTCATTTAAGTGGCCGTGAAAACAAGCCATGTCTTTTATGGTACCCCTGACTAATGTTCCTTCAGCATAATTCGATTGGAGGACGACCGTTGGTACGTACAGGAAAGTCGACCATCTTCATCAACCCATATGTACAATTAACCCGCAATACAAATTATATGTCGCATTTCAAAAGGAGGCCCTGGATTAAATTAGGACCAAATTATATTATCACAAAGGAAGGAATGGAGAGGAAGAGGTCTAGATGAGTGTGTTTTATCGTCTGTCATGCCCCACCTGCCATCAATTCACATTTCCGTGATTACTTCTGACAACGAGACTTAGCTGTGCTCTGTGAGGGCATTGCGGCTTTTAGAGACGTTAAGGCAGAGGGGCGGCAATACAAAGGGATAACTTATTCATAAAGGCCCCTACTATATGTGCGGGCTGAACAGGTCTGTTTGCCAGACGGAATCTGGGGGGAGAAAAAAAACCCGCCCAAATAAAACACGCTTTAAAAACCAAAGACTGGGCATTTATCAGAGTAAAAAAAGCAAAGTTGAGCTGCGTTAAAATACCGTCTCTCTATTTAGCAAGCGATTAAATATGCCGCGCATCGAAATATGGGATGCCTCTCTATCGCCAAGCCAAAAGGGAAACGAAAAACCTTTTCGGGCGGTATTAACAACACACACTGCTGAGACTGCAAACTCTCTCTCTCTCTCTCTCTCTACACGCACACATATATATACATAAGCGTGGCGTTATGAACACAGCTTTTAAAGCTGGTAATAGCTGGCTTCAAAGAGTCGCTTTTGATCACGAAGCTGCTCTTTGTTCAGCACTTTCACCGCAATTATCCTGTACAATGCGTTAGCTCAACGCCGACAAAAATACAAAACGAGTTGCCCGTCTAGTTTTAACAGCAGCTTCAGAATTCACTTTATTCTACTGTTACAGATGCACAGCCCCTGCTTAGTGAGATAACTATTTGGACTGAGAGTGAGTGAGACAGAGAGAGAGAGAGAGAGAGGGGGGGGACTGAAAGACTTGAGGGGTGGTCTACTTAAAAAAAAAAAAGGTTTTCAAAATGCATGGGGGGGGAAAATAGTGCTTACCTCAAGTGTCCCACGGCTTTGGTACGGACAAGAGAGAGGATGATGTAGTCATTTTGCTGACCCTGAAACCTGTCCACTGTTGTCACCTAGTGAAAGAGAACATCCATTATTTCATAAAACGCTCTTGGCCTCAGGGCTTAAACTATACTTACCACCCAGTTTTTTTTTTCTTTTCGCTTTTTTAAAAGAGGATTTAGTTGAAAATGTGTAAATGGTGTGCTTGGCTGGCAACTGTGAAGGATTGTTGTCCCTCTTATCGTGCTGAAGCAAAAGTGGCAGGCAGAGAGAGAGAGAGAGAGAGAGAGAAAGAGAGAGGCGGTAGAAAAGGGCTTTGGAAGACAGTTGCCTATCAGCTTACCTGAGTTCTTAAGAAATAGTCATGCAACATGTGCTACACATACAGCTTTTTCAGCCAAGTTTCAAGTTTAAGAAAAACTGAAGCCATGTTTTTGAACACTGTTTTTTGTACATGTCAAGAAGGTTCACGGACCCTCTTTTCAATGCAATTGTTATGAGCAGAACACTGTGAGCCATATAACAAGTCTGAAAGCAGAGATGAGAGTGTGTGTGTGTGTGTGTGGCACTGATGCTGTAAGAACAGCAGTGATCTGATGAGTCTGTTAAGTGGTCATTATCTAAACAATAAGACCATGTCCTGTTAGACATGAAATTTCGAAAATTCAACACAAGTACACACATATTCTATTTTGACCGAGGGGCATCACCTTTAAAATTTCACACTTATTTAACTAAAATTTTCTCATGGCAGGTTTAATGTTCTCATGGCTTTGAAGGACAGGTTACTAGCATTTATTTACATTTTTTCACTATTATACCAATTTATGAATACCACTAGCTGTAAATTTCAAGATGCTTAACATGAGAATTCCTACAGTTAAAATCAATAGGAATGAAGAGACAGAGATCTGAACTAACCGAACTGTGGCTTCATATACTTCCAAGTTTTAGGAAACTGAAACTCAGCTATCCCAGCCAATGGAATACATCAGTTCCCCACTGATAGAGTTGTTTAAGGGTAAGAACACAATGGCACATGAAAAACTGATGACTCTGGTTAAAGCCAATAAAGCAAAACCTTACCAAGTCTTCGCAGTGGGGGGAAAAAAAAGACAGAAAGAGTGAGAGAGACATGCGTGGATACAGTATAATATTTATTTACAGCCTCTTGTTGCTACCCAGAACAGGTGCAAGACCAGGAGCAACAATATGTCACTTCAAAATGGCGTGATCTCACAGGGATTAGGATAGCACTAGCATCGCCCTCACAAGTTAAACCCCGACCAAGTGCTCTCCAGTTCCCCTGCCTCAGCCCCCACCCCAACCCCCCCCCCCCCCCCCGTCTCCGCGCCCCGAAGCCATGCCAAAAAGGCCCATTTTCCACTCAGGAGGCCTAGTCCCTGACGATATCGAATGGGGCCTAAATATGTTACATGATTTTCATCCAAAAGGTTTTGTTGTCAGCCCTCCCTGGCCACCGGTCCAAAGAAACATGGCAAAGCAGTTTATTTCAAGCTCCTCTGATGAGTTTGGCGTTTCTGCCTCAGCGTTGTTTGCCCTTTTATGAATAATTTATGGGAATTCGAGTTGGGAGGGGGGTTGGTCGCAGAGGTTAGGGCGTGACTGTATGTTCGCAGTTCCTGAGAGCAAAAAAAAAAAAAAAAAGCCAGCGTGTTGGTGACCTTTTTAGAATAAAGTACAAATTTTAGAATGCGTTCTCTCTCTATGCTGAAGTAAATGTAACCTGCTAACCAATGGGCCGCGGGGCCGTACCGTAAACATTGCATTCGCGTGATAGGAGGCGGCTTAAGGACAAATTCACCATTTCTATGACGCAGTTTCTTTACTATGACAGTGGATGAGATAGTGAGGTTTCATAATTCCAGAATCCTTATTGCTGGAAACCACAGGAGTTCACAGCCGGGGCTGAAGCTGGGGCTGAAGCTTTAAATAGGCCTACTTCACTGTTTTTAATGGTAAGGACCTTAAACATTCGGCTCTTTTGACTGAGCGAACCGGTGAACTTTTTGGTCAGCCCTTCCCTTTCTCAGGCCTCATTCACTGAGGCCACTAGCTGTATAACATCAGACAGTCTATGGTGTTAGAAATGTCAAGTCATGGTATCAGGAATGTATCAGTGTTGGCAATTCTCTCATTCACTCACTCTCACCCCTTATCTAAGCCGCTTATCCTAATCAGGGTCGAGGGGGGTGCTGGAGCCTATCCCAGCGCTAACAGGGTGAAAGGCAGGGAAACACCTTGGACAGGTCACCAGTCCATCGCAGGGCAGACAAACAGACACACTCACACACACATTCATTCCCAGGGGCAATTTAGCGTCTCCAATTCACCTAACCTGCATGTCTTTGGACTGAGGGAGAAAATCAGGGAAAACATGCAAACTCCACACAGAAAGGACCCTGGTCGCCTGGCGAATTGAACCCGGAACCTTCTTGCTGTGAGATGACAGCGCTACCCACTGCACCACCGTGCCGCCCAATTCTCTGATTCTCTGACTGTAAATGTTTCGACTGTCCTGTTGTTTCTCCACATGGCTCTCAGACTAGTTTTATAGGAGAAATACACAGAGAGGCCCAGAGGGACTTCTAAACCCGGGTAAAGGCTCTGACTTTGAGCGTAGCTACCTGCATCTCTACTTCTCCATTACGGGTAACACGGTTACTACCCATCCTTCACACCAGTGAGACATGGTGTGCATAGAGGGAACTGGAAGAAAACAAGAGGAAGAAAAAGAAGAAGAGGAAGAAGAAGAAGAAGAAACTCTGAAAAAAGTAGAGTAGAATAAAATGCCCTCTTCTTTGATGATATTTACATTGTATTTACATTAAGTGTAAACTGAAGTGAGCATAAATTTTTGCATGGGAGAGATGGAGAGCACACGTGAGTGTGAGTGCTGGTCTCGTGATTGAAATAGCAGTGTCCAGTTTGGTACGGCTCCTATGGGAGGTGAAAAAGGGATTGGTTTCATCTGAACGGATTACACTCGTCCGTTCCAACATCACTCCATCCCTCACTCCCTGTCTCTTCACCTCTGTTGGTGTTGCTGTGAATACAAACTAGACGAGGCCAGATTAACCTTATGGGCTTTCAAAGAGGATTCTATCAATGTCAATCTAATATAAGCCTAACCCTTTGCAAGAGAGGTTATCGTTTCAAATCTAGTTTGTATTTTTCAATATCATACAAATCAAAACGCTTCTTGTCCAAAGTGAGGAGTTTTGGTATGCTATAGAAAAAGAAACAATTTGAAAGGTAATAGGCTAATATGAATCTAAATGTCTCTCCATGGTAACACAGAATTTGCATATGTAAATGATTTGTTTATTCCACTGGAGGTGTATACAGTATGCATCGAGAACTCCTCCCCTTTGTTTGGATGTTTGGTGGAGTTAGAGCAATTGTGTTTTTTTTTTCTTTTCTGTGTGTAATTAAAAACCTCACAGCAGTCTACTTCTTGAACTGACATTTGTTTTGCTTTAGCGGTTCTGACAAACTGTCAGCTATGTTCTGGCAATGCAACGGACAGAGTGACCTTTACACAGCCCAGCACTTTCCACTGCCTCTGTCTCTCTCTCTCTCTCACGCACACACACACACGCGCAGAAGAATACATTACACCTAACTCATATGCACATCTTAATGAGGGAGAGAAATGGAGACAGAGAGAAACATGATGATGTTACAGTAGAACAACAGCATAGAGGGGTAAAAGACAGCATGATATAAGAGAGAGAGAGAGAGCGAGAGAGAGAGAGAAATGGCTTTTACTCAGCAATGCTATAATTACGAGCGTAAGGCTGTGTATTAATATGTTGAGAGTGCACATTCCCTTTTTTTCCACCTCTTTCAAACTACAGCACAGCCATTCTCCCAGTCAAATCAAATTTGAACAGGAATGTCTCCAAATGCACAAACTCTGCCATGGAGTGACTGCTTCAACTCACCACTCAAACCACAAAAACACATTTCGGCATAGTTTTTATCAGCACACACACACACACACACACACACACACACACACACACACACACACACACACTCACAGATGGAAATTACATGGTACCCTACACACATACCTGCATGCGCACGCACAAACAAGTGCATAGCGCTTTGAAGGGGAGAGCGCCCATACCTTGTTAGGCTGACCGAAGAAGGGGTTCCTGGCACAGCGTTGGTTGATCACGTCACGTATGAGATGTTTCTGGCCGTTGTAGGTAGTGAGGATGCTGATGCGATCGGATGGATAGCCCAACAGACGCATGAACATGTACAGGGCGACCGAATACTCTGCCTCAGCCAGGTTCTGAAAACACACACACACACACACAGGGGAAAAAGTTCAAAGGTCACATGAGTTAGGATTCATTCACATCCTCTCTGACCTCTGTCACCCCCCCCCCCCCCCCCCCCCCCCCCCAAAAAAAAACAAAACAAAACAACAAAAAAAACACACAACCCAAAAACAACAGCGAGAGGGGGCATAATTTGGATTAGCTTACTTGTGTGATTACATTGTATGCAAAAGGCAAGTTCTTCACACTTTCAGAGAAGCACCACTCTGAGTGAGAAGGAAGTGAATTCATTATGAAATGAAGAGACAAAAGAGCTTTCTACAGAGGAATTCTTTTTCCTGTGTCTTCACAGCTGTAAGAGCGGTATTCATGTCTAGGCCTATATGATAATTAATTTAATATTGTTGGCATGATTACGATAAACTGATGTTTTCCTGCAAAAATGAGATGCTCCCTCATTGTTTTATATAATTAAAAAACACATATAATATGAAACATTATTATCACATAATTTCCACCTATCCCTTTTTTTAAATGTTTTTAATAAGAAGGTAAGACAAACGGTAATACATATCATTTGACAAATTAATGGGGAGAAATAAGCTTTTTTTGGGGGGTGATTAAGAATATTCCTAGAGCAATAATTAATGAGGCAGATTGCTGAGTCTTAGGGGCCACTGATTTGAATAGTCCAACATTACAGCATAAGCAAATTACCATTCAGAGCATCTGGCATCATAGCAAGAGCTTTTCCCCCAAATGCATCAGCTCACTGGCCTGATGTTCAAACATACCGTCACAATGAAGGCAGAGATTACATTTCTCAGTCACTGACAATTAAGACTGAGAAAAATGAATGCGTCTATTCCTCCTCATACACACACACACACACACACACACACAGTGCAATGGAGTCATTGGGGTCCTCTCAACAGCTCTACTCCGACTGCGTGAATATAGACAAAAGGCTTTGAAAATCATAATAATAATATAGGCCACAACAATTTCCATAATCAAATAAGACCATTTGTGTCCAAAACCAGCTGCAGTGGTTGGTGCTTCTCTCACTCGCTCAAGTCTATTTTTATCCGGCACAAAGACTCATTTCATTAGGAACAGCGATCTGATTTCTCAATGAGAATGCAAACGCAGTGTTGACGGGCTGGGCTGGGCTGGGTGACTCAGCGGGTGGGTGGATGGAGAAAGTCGCCTCCCCACGTGGTTAAAAAGACTGAAAGTTTCACAGCAAACAGGAAAGAGAAACTTTAAGGTTTGATGAGTTTCCTTTTCCCGTCCTTGAGGATGCTCACAGAAGGGCGTTCCAAACAGGATGATTAAAATCCAGGGAGAGAGGGATAAAGAGAAAGAGAGATGAAGAGAGAGAGAGGGAGGCAGTCGCTCCTGTGTCTGGTCTGAAATGCAGGTGTAGATGCATGAATAAAAAGAGCTTTTTTAACGTCCTTCATCTTCCCCCTCTACAAACGACTGCCATGTCTGCTATAGTCTACACTAGCACGAGGGGGGGGGGGTCATTTCTGAGAAGTTAAATCCCACAGATAACCATGTACTGTATCGCTAAACTAGGATCAAGTTTTAATCTCTGGAGCACAATTTTGTGGTTTACCAATTTTTTTTTTTTTCCCACAGATGTGGGTTTCACTTTGGTAGCTCTGATATCTTCACAGATAAAATTCTAACATTTAATAACTTTAGCTGGAAACAATAAGATCATTTAAGGATCACAAAACTGCCATACATAAATTTTTTTTAAATGAGACAGTGTGGAAAATAGGGCCTGAAACTCTGATTTGTTTGTTTTGTTTTTTTTTTTTGCTCAGCGAGAGAATGAGGGCATGAGGCAAACAGATGAGGGATGCAAAGTGTCAAAACCAAAAGCTCATATTTTGCTCCGGTTTTAAAAGACGTTATGGTTAAAGGGAAAAGGTCGCGTGTCAACCCCACTCCATCTCATCGCGTATGCCAGCGGCAATGAAAAAAACAAAGGAAAAAAAAAAAATGACCCCCTCCCCCTTCCAAATGTCACAAAATATCCCCCCAAATAAACCAACCCATTTTTTCAAAAGCACAGAAAACATACATTATTCAATTTTTTTTTTTTTTTTTTATTAATGCTTGCTAATGCTTTCCCTATCGCACTGGGAGAGATGATTTCAAAAGCCAGTTTTCTTTGTGATAAAACGAGATATAATTGTTACATCAAAACACAACAACGGCACTTTGGGCCCATATCTCCCTTGCCTAGGCTCAGTATGAAAAGAACCTCATTAATATTGATCCTTGTTTCAGAGAGAAGCTTAAATACGGGGCTTTGGAAAAGGGTTTTTAATGCACGTCGACGTTATAGGAGAGGTTCACCAATTTCTAGGCCGTGCACACTTTAAGTTTTCCTGAGTAAAAAACTTGGGAGCTGAAACGTAGCTACTGAAACTAGCTGTATGTATTAAATCCCAATTTAAAGCTGCTTGAGTGTGAAAACATAATGGAGGGGAGAAACAAAAATGATTAACTTCTCTTTCTCCTTTTTCTTTTCTCTCTTTTTTATCTCTTTAAAGTTCCATGATGTTAAACGGTGCATATTTCATTCAGACTTGACAAGACAGAGTATCTTGTAAGAATCTCTACTCTACTGTTTCTCATTATTGCAGAAAAGATGGTTGCAAACTCTCGCTCTCGGTCTTATATGCACACAGCGTGCGAACAGAAGAACTAACATTACCCTTGCCTGTCCACTTTTTTTTTTTCATCCGGTTCTGTTTCATGTCTTTATACAAATGTGATCTAATATGCCGCAACTCCACAGACCCCTGTAACTATGGCAACAGTGTAGCCTCAAACCATGGCCTCACTTTCAGCTCAACAGCCGAGGACTGAAAGGATGAGGGAGGGACAGAAAGAGAGAGAGAGAGAGAGAGAGAGAGAGGGAGAGAGAGAGAGAGAGACACTGTGCCTCTCTCTCTGGGATCAGGGTTAAACTGTGGTGTCAGATCAGTCACAGTAACATGAGCATTATGGGAAGGCACACAAAAACACACTCTTGCTGTGACACAGTGTTTCCACAGACCCATGTTTAACCAATTTTACAGGGTTTCACTCTCTCCCAATTTTTGTGCACTAACCCAGTGGAATCAAACATTTAGGAGTCAATCAGGCACTAAATTGCCCAAAGCAGTTAGGTCTTTTTTTTATTCAAAAAGATCAATGACTCGCATACCATGCAACCACCACTCTAAATGAACAAATTTAGCCTGAAAAATGTTCACCCTCAAGACATCTTATTAACCAGTCCTCACACCAATCGGTACAGCCACTCAAAGAAACAGGGAGATCAGACAAACCAAGATTAATAGCAAGCGTAGCTGATTTTTCATCTTTTCTGTCATGTTCTTACTTTAAAACATCCAGCTACCGCAGTGAGTTGCTTAAAATCAACCCACCCAAACACCCAGCGTATGTTTGGTTTAAAGTTTTGAACTTGAAGGTTAAAACGCTTACGTTAGAAAAGACAGAAAACTGTAGACCCTTCACCTTTAAGGTGAATAATGTTATAATAATAATAAACAAAAGCATACGCGGAGCGGCGGTGGACGTAAAGCAAACATATCCGTTCTTCGTGTAAAGATGTCGGGGGAGATGTATTTTAGTAAATGAGCCGTGATGGAGTGGCTTGGAAAAGGTTGTCGGGGGAGACAGCCTGGAAGCTTTATGGAACACATGGCCATGAGTGCAAAATGGCACACAGAGGGCAAGTGTTTGTTCAGCTGCTGCATGCACTTACTGGGGCAAACTAGGAGCTTCACTATTGCTCCTCAAGCCATCACTTCTCACAGCACTGTGTGTGTGTGTGTGTGTGTGAAAATAGTATCAGGCAAATGTAGTGGGACTCGTGACCTAAAGAGCCACATGATGCTACACAGACCCATGGTCATCACTTAAGACACAACGAGAGACTCAGTGTGCACACAGACCGACACACACACACACACACACACACATATACACAGAGAGTATTTGCTGTGTGGCAAACAAAGCCTTGTCTGTGTACTATGGCATTTGGACATTTTGAGACTAGTATTGCTCCATTATAAATATATCATAAGAATATGTTCATACATGAATTCTGACTGCAGAGGGACAATTTCATCCTCTGATTCTACACTACACACAATCCAGTTTGTCAGAGCTCACAGGGGCTGAGGGAACAGAAATACTGACCTGGTAAAAGTAAGGGTTGGGCTCAGTTTCACCCACACCATTGAAGTCTTCAACATTTATGAGCTGGAAGTCAAAGGTCAAGCCAGGGTTAGGATGCTGGAACTCAGGCTGAAGCTGAACGTGGGGCAGATTTCCTAACTGCTTATAACGCCAGTTGTAAAGGTTACACAAACTGTGTGTGTGGGGGAGAGGGAGAGAGAGAGACAGAGAGGATTATTGACACACCCTCAGCATTAGGGCAGAGGAAAAACAAATTTAGACTAAGACTAACTAGATCTAGACTGAGACTAACTAGATCTAGACTGAGACTAACTTCTTGAGAAGAGAGTCAGTGTAAAGTGGAGCTATGTCTTCCTTTTTTTTTTAAAAAAAAAATTCATTAAACCATCTAGACAAATAATTGACAAATCACAAATAACTCAAACATGTTACAAGAATACAACAAAAAAGGAAAAAAAAAAAATTCAAATTTTTAAGTATGGTAATTAAAGGCTAAACACAGCTACATGGGCTGTATAATACTGTAAAAAGGGAGTGTTTATGAACAGACTGACCTGGCCCGAGCTCGACCCTGTGCGTCTAAGTCCACAGTGGGCACGCCCAGACGCACAAAACGAGTGAAGAGAGACTGCTCCATGTTGGAGTACTTTTGGAAGGCCATGTTCTTAATGACAGGGGGCAGCTGGTGATGATCACCAATCATAATCCAGCGTTTAAGCCGACTGTAGCCGTCCTCCGGGTTCTGTCGCCGGAACGTTAAAAAAAGGGAGAGAGAGCAGGAGAGAGACAGACAATTTTAAGTTTGAAATTGAATGGTGCCAGTCAAATGAATGTCTCATCTATCTGATCTATTTATCATTTTCTTACTTGTAGATAATACAAGATTTCTTTTTTAGTACGAGATGGATAAAAATATCAAAAGGATCTCAATGTGTTCTCCATGCATAGAGCACTAACAAACTGTCACTGTCTTGATAATCTGACAATACTCTAGGCAGATATTATGTGCTGTAAAAACAAACAAACAAAACCCCCCACAAATAACAACAACAACAACAACAACAACAACAAAAAGCAGAACTTGTAAAACTTTGGAAAACACTGGATGCTGCTTTGATGGAGTTGGTGTTTTTTGCTGTGTGTGTGTGTGTGTGTGTGTGTGTGTGTGTGCGCGCCCTGAGGGGGTGCATCCCGTGGCATTTTTGGCCCCTTGCTGAGAAGAGACAGAGAGACAGGTGGCCATAGAGGAGCAGGGAGTCTGTTCTGACAACATGTTACAGTCTGAGAAGGCGCCCAAGCTTCCAGAGCCTCTCAGCACACAAGCCACCCACAGTGACTAGACTTATGTTTTATCTACACACACACACACATACACACACACACATTCATTCTTTCTCTAAGTTTCAAAAAGTCCAGCTGATCTACATTTCAAACATGCTTAGTGGACCCTACTGAACTCTTTCACAATGTAGTCCACTTAATCTGTGTGTGTGTGTGTGTGTGTGTGTGTGCGCATGCGCATGTCAGTAATGAGTGAGGAATAAGAAGAGAAGGATTAGGGTGTACTTCACCTGCAGCAGGAGTGGAATAAAAGTTTCAATCTCCAGGATCTGAGCTGCTTCTTCCATCAGGATGTTGTCATACTAAAACCAGACAGAGCAATGTAAACACAATGGACCAGGTTCTCAGATACGGCTTAAGATTAGTACTAGATTAAACCCCATCTATAACCAAGACTAAATAAATTTGGACTGAATAAATTTCAGTCCAGGACTGACAGGCACAAACACATGTCTCACACAAGAGCTTTCTAAACATGAGATCATCTGAAGTACTGTATGTCACTGAACATAAAAAGTGTGTGTGTGTGTGTGTGTGTGTGTGGGCATTAAAAAGGAAAACAACGTGTGTTGTTTGTCTTGAACAGCAAAAGAATAACGAGGGACATGGGCTGAAATCTTACCTTGAAGCCCAGCTCTACTAGGTCATGACGTTTGAGTGCAGCGTGCGTGCAAGTCATGGCGATGATTTTGGCTTCTTTCACCAAAAGGTATTTTGAGCGATCCAGGCCGCTACGCAACAGCTCAAAGGCTCGGAACTCCTGTGAGAGAGAGAGAGAGAGAGAGAGAGAGAGAGAGAGAGAGAGAGAAATAGCCACCATTTTAATAATAACCAACTCCAAACCTAGCATCTCTCAGCACAGCCAGAGCGCATTAAGAGAGGAAAATGGCCAAACACTGTGTTAAAAAGAGATTTCCTCATCATCTGCATAGCAACACTATAATATAACATTTATTCTGATCAAGGACAGTGAGGGGAAACAAGCCAGTTATGGCCCATTTGGACAATCTGTGATTCTGACCTCAAACATCATTTCTCTCCCATGTTTCCTTCCATCATTTTTTTTTTTTCCTGTGGGCACCAGTACTGTGGCGACAAAGCGCTTTATGTATTTTAACTGGTGAATACAGTTTGCTATAGCAGGGAAAGGGAGCATGCACAGGGAGATATATATATATATATATAAATATATATATATATATATATATATATATATAAATAAAAGGTAAAACATAACCATCACAAGAGGAAGAGCAAAGGACTGTGTTTACAAGTAAATAAAGGGCAGGGCAAAGAAAAATAAATTACGAGCCGTCAGGTGACACTCGACATGATAAAATCCATTACTCAGAGCGAAGACACAACCTTCTGGCTGGAAGGAGAAGCGAGTGGAAACGCCTGTCATTGCAGGAGAAGCCATGGCTTTCCAGTCACGCAGGTTCACGCACAGCAGACAGGAGAACATGGTTCACTGTTAATGAAGAGTGTGAATGACAGGGCCGAGAACAGAACACAGGCACTATGCTCTCACAGTGAGCCTTCGCTGATCTTTCCCGTGGGTCAACGCAGCGGAAACGTGTTGGGCTAATTCACGCGCCCTTAACCGAGATACACTCAGTACTGTTAAAGGCTTAACCAAACACCAGCAAGCTGATCTCCTTTCAGTGGTATTTTAAATCTCGGTGTGTCAGTTTGCCTGGATATGTGTGCATGTGTGAACAGTTCTACAGGTTAGTGACTTTCAGCCAAACCAGTGCGACAAACATAGTTTAGTGGCTTTAAACCAGTCCAGTACGACCAAACATGGTTTAATGGTCTTAAATCAGTCCAGTCTGAAAAACATGGTTTAATGGTTTTAAACCAGTCCAGTATGACAAACATGGTTTAATGGTTTTAAACCAGTCCAGTATGACAAACATGGTTTAATGGCTTTAAACCAGTCCAGTAAAATAAACATGGTTTAATGGTTTTGAACCAGTTGAGTATAATAAACATGGTTTAATGGCTTTGAACCAGTTGAGTATAATAAACATGGTTTAATGGTTTTGAACCAGTCCAGTATAATAAAGATGGTTTAATGGTTTTGAACCAGTTGAGTATAATAAACATGTTTTTTTGCTGAAAATAGAGGTGAAGCAGGGAGCTTTTTTTTTTAAATGTCGTACTGGTGTTTCAGGTCAGCCCCCTCTCAGGGTGCTGTGATCATACATATTTCATACACTGCTATTTTAACATTAAAGCATGAGTTCATCCTACAACCGATGAAAAACATACAATATTAATGTGCCTATTTTTAGCATCAAGCTCCTTCGTGGAGCAGAGGTGAAATATAGTCTCCTAGGAGGAATGTAAAAATACAAACAAACAAAACACTACAGTGGTATATGCAAAATCCAGAAGCCATCTCCCCAATGTTTCAAATAAGAATGCACTGTGCGAGAGAGAAAGTGAGAAAGACTGAGAGAGAGAAAGAGTGAGCGAGAGAAAGAGAGAGAGAGAGAGGGAGAGAGAGAGAGAGAGAGGGGGGGGGGGGGTCGTAGCTCATACTTTCATTTCGACTGTTTTCTGATAGAGAAACAGAGAGACATATCTAGAGATGAGCGAGATAACGCGGGCATGGTTAGACGAAGAGGAGAAGCTTTGGCAATGCTTTGATAAGAATCACAGACACAGTAAATCAAGGCAAACGTATGCGCCTTGGGCAGATACCGACTCCCAATAACTCTCGTATTACTCTCAGAGGCCTTCAGAGAGCTGTCATAAATCCCTAATGTTATTGTTATCTCTGGATGAAAACTGACTTTGACCCTGGGTAACGTGCTCTCAGAGACTGGGCTGGAACGGCTGATGTGTGTTGGGCGGCATGCATATATGTGGTGTGCGTGTGCGTGTGTGTGTTTTGTGTTTGGATGGGGAGAAGACAGTTGACATGCCACCAATCATCAAGTTAAGGACAGTCATGTCACACTCCAACAGGAGGACAGAGAGAATGAGAAAGAAAATGAGACAAATTCAACAGGCTGTGCTTCCTTTGAATGAGATAGAGACTGGTGTGTGTTCTTTAAAAAATATGAATTTTAGGATAAAATGGAATAATTCTTCCCAAACAAAGGAACAAAGGAATTGTGTATGGCTCATTGGTGAAGAAAGATTTCATTATATGGAGTGATGTTTGTTGGACAAATAAACAATTACATAAGAGAGTTTAGTGACAGTTCAATGAATGAAGTATGCTTCAGTTATGTATATTCACATTAAGCCGATGTATGTCGATGCATAATCCTGGAATCTCGTTTTCGAGTACACACAGATACACGGACACACTCGCACACATGCAAGGGCAAGAGCTTGAATGATTGTGCGTATAATCCTCTTCACCATTCCAAGGACACACAAACACACAAACACATGCATACACACACACACACACACACACAGACACACCAGACAGAGAGAATGCTTGTACCTCAAGCTGAGTGAAGATTTTGCGGATGTGTCTGTAACAGCCTTCGGCGATGTCCATGTCTTCCTCGTACGTTCTGCCTTTAAACACAGGCTGGGGGGCGTTGGAAAAGTACTTAGGGAAGGGAAAATGAGAGGCCACTTCCTCCACGCCCACCTGCCGTCCGGATTTAGGTCCGACTTTACTCATGTACTCCTCCCAACGAGACATCACCTAGAGACAGACAAACGCAAGGCCTCTTCTTCAGTACAATCACCCACTGGAACTTTCATATGCAGCTATAATGAGATAATGGTCCACAGAGCTGGTTGACAGTGTGACAGTGAACTAAATTAGAACTGTACATGTATCAGTGCAAACCACATCAATGTTAATGGGCCATACTCATCCATGAGATGATGAGAGAAATCTACAGACCACAGAGACGGCAAATTGATAAGAGGACCTAGGACGAAGGTAGGGTACAACCAAGACTAAAAAGAAAAAAAGCAATGCTGTTCTTAAAAGAGAGAGACAGAGACAGAGAGAGAGAGAGAGAGAGAGAGAGAGAAAACAGCATGGGACATGCTTAAAAGAGCAGATTTAAGACTGATGAGCTGGTTTGGACCATAAAGAATAGGAAGGTGTATGGAGGCAGTTCATAGTATCTCTGACAAAACCAAAGACCGTCATGACCGCTCCGTAAGACAAACATCTCTCCTCCCTGACAAGATCACCTCCCTCTCCTCCAGACTCCCCCTCTCCTCTCTAGTTTTCCCCATCCTAGTGACTCTAGGTGTCTCTCTGCAACCCCCTTCCGCCCTCCCTCCCTCTCTTTCTCCTTCTCTTTCTCTCTCTCTCTTCCTCTCTCTCAGTGACAGCTTGGTTACTGCTGTTTCACCCCTCTGAGAAGCTGTTCTATTTTTGGTCTGTGCTGCTGATGCGATGTGAAAAAAAAGGGGGGGGGGGGGGGGGGGGGGGGGGTTGTCTGATCTGGCATTTTTTGCCCCTGGTCTGTTTACAATAATTATACAGCCCAGAATAAACAGACAATGGAGTAAGGCTTTTTTGGGCCTTTTTTTTTTCCTTTAGCAGAGGGATTTGTTAGGATCTGGTTAGTGGATTAAATTTAAAAAAAAAAAAGAAAAAAAAAGTGTCTGTTGATGCTGCAAAAAATGAGAGGGTTTTTTTTTTTTGCGCGCGTTTGTACCTGGTAGAGGTAGAAGTGTCCGGCGGTCTCACACGTGTATGACACGTCTCCTGGGACGTCCAGGCTTTCCTGCAGGCGTGCCACCTCTCCCAGGAGCTCCAGCCTCCGCGCCAGCACGTAGTTCACTCTCCCGTACCT
Organism: Chanos chanos; assembly: GCF_902362185.1. Classification (NCBI taxonomy): domain Eukaryota; kingdom Metazoa; phylum Chordata; class Actinopteri; order Gonorynchiformes; family Chanidae; genus Chanos; species Chanos chanos. The sequence continues at coordinate 12,089,621 of NC_044495.1, forward strand.
GAAAACGGAGTTAGAGTGAGAGGTCAAAACCCCTGACAGGACAAACACACCTGATTCAGCTAATCCTAATCCAGGTGCCACACAGGGAAAGCCTGCACGGAACCCGACAAGAGCGCCGTGCCCGAGAGAAAGACCGCCTGCCTCCATCCAAATAACACACCAGATGCCTAGACACCTATTTCTCATCCCTTGGGCATAGGTTTAAGATACCTGTGAGAGAAAAGCATGTGTATTTAGAAAACCTACAGGTTCTGTGGATCCAAACCCTTTTCAACGTTGTCACAATGCAAATCTAGCTATATCCCAAAGCAGGTAGACCCATATGCCTACATACAGGTGACATGAGTAAGTATTTGTGTGTATGTGTTTGTGTGTGTGTGTGTGTGTGTGTGTGTGCGCGTGTGCGTGTGCAGGGGTTGTGTGTGTGTGTGTGTGTGTGTATGTGTGTGTCTGGCACTAAACAGATGTGCTTCACACATTAGCCCTGTGGTCACTGTTTGCCACACAGGTGAGGAGGAAAACTTGAGTCTTGAGCGTTTAGTCAGGAAACACATTTTTCACTGGGGGAAAATGTCACATATGACTAAACTCTGACCAAACCTGTGATCTCACCGCCTGCGGGTACGACACAAGTCTTCTTTTCTTTCTTAATTATTTAACACCAGCAGAGTGGCTGAAGGCACGATCAACCATCAGACACGGTCATATTTGATTCTTGGTTGGGGAAAAGCATGGCAAATACATTGCACATTGCAATGTACCGTTTAATCAGATGTTATATTGGCTATTAAGAGTGATTTATAACTTATAAATGTTGAAGGACGTGATTTTATTTGTGCCGAATTATCAGTATAATGAGGGAAGATTGCTTCAAAATATTAAAAAAAAAAAAAAGTTTATATTCAGAGAAATAAGAGGAGTGCTTCATGAACAAAATGAAAATGTCAAAAAAGGTGCTCTTCAGAGAGACTAATGTTTCAAATTCCCCAGAAACAGAATCACAGATCAAATAACTCTAAGTATTTTTGACAAGAAAATCATAAACAAAACATTTCACCGCAAAGGTACTATAGATTTACATTTACATTTAAAGGATTTACCTAAAACCACTTAGATTTCATCATGCAAGAACATTAAATGTAACTACCCCCTCCCGCCCGCCCAAAAAAACAAAACAAAAAAAACCAAACCAAAAAAACTATATGACAAATATAAAAGCAATGCGTCTGATGTTTGATGGCGAGCGTGTCTGACTGGCATCGGCTGGTGTCTGTGGAGAACCGGCCCGGGGGTGAACCGATGGAGAGAGCCGATTAAGAGGTGGTGTCAGGACGAGCCATGCACCACGGTGGTTACGCTCAGGTGAGAGGAGTAAACTCAGGTACAACTATTATTAGAGAACCATAATCTCCTCAGGAGATAAATCATAAACAGTATTACTCTCTAAAATTAATCAGTGTGTGTGTGTGTGTGTGTTTATGTGAGACTATGTTTTGCATTCAGACTACAACAGCTCTCTTTCGGGTTCTTTCTTTGTGCTGGAGAAAAAACGAAGTCAGACCTCATCGCAATTAAGATCGTCAAAGTTTCAAGGTTTGCCGTCGTCACGGATATCTTTAATAACTTATTAAAACTTTCAATTATGAAGGGAGGCTTTTTAAATAGGGGGTGGGTGTTTTGACGCTGTTGTGAAGTTTTGCTGGCTGTGTTTTGGAGGTAGAGGGAGAAGCCTTTCATTTTTCATTTTCTACAGCCTTAATTAAATTCTCTTCTCCCTCTCCTCCCCTCTCGCCACTGGGCTGGAAAAGAGAGCAGAGGAATTTGAGGAATCCTCTCTCTCTCTCTCTCTCTCTCTCTCCGTGTGTGTGCCTGCTCCTATCTGCATAATGTAATCGTGTTTCTGTGGAACACGCTCAGTCACACACATTCATCATCAGTGATCTTATGTCTGCAGACGGCTCTGTTTTCCATTAAACAGCCAATGTGTGGCTGTAGAGAGAATGTACACACAGCCTGTGTTGCATATCTAATGCTGAAATCACTACAGGTCGCAAACACGCACACATGCACGCACACACACTTCCCTAGACAAAGGCCCATAAAAACACACAAACACCACGATGAAGAACATACATTCATGCAGATGCATGACACACATGCACAGTAACAAAGGCATTGCCACATATACGCACGCACACACACAAATGCACGCGCGTGCACACACTCACACACACACTCTTTTGACATTACTCAATCAAAGTTGCGTGACAGATCCTACAGAATTTTGTAAAAACTTCAAGGTCAAATGCCTCTGATAGGTTTGTGTTTGGACAGTGGGATGTGTGTGTGTGTGTGTGTGAGAGAAAGACCTACAGAAAAACTTAAGTCTGCTCTCACCTGCTGAAGTCTTTCTCTGTTTCCAGTTCCTCCTCTCCATGGCCCAGACGGAGAAGGTGACGTTCATCGATGTCTAATGCCATGATCTTCTCAAACAGTTGGTTCAGAGCCTGGACCACACACACACACATGATTATATGCACTCTCCATGTATAAAGGATAGGTGTCATCGAGTTACATTTGAAAAGTAAAATGGCTGCAAAATGAATATTTGTTTAGCTCAGATGAGAGTGTTACATTGCATGCTGATTGAAATCAAACAGCATCTGGGATGAAACCAGGCAGAGTGGAGATATTAAAAGAGGTCCTGTAAATGTATTGTTTCAGAATCCAGTTAGCATTACTGTAGACTTAAAACTATTATTAGCATGCTGAAAATCCCTTGGGATTCTTGGACAGGCTATTTGGTAAGATAACAAAGAAATCCCTACCAGTTTTAACCTCCGTTTTGGCCATTTTTAAAACATTCTGATTTATTTTTTTATGGCCGCAGTATCTCAGATTTGTAAAGTTTCCCTAGCAACTGGTGCTTAGAGAGGCTTAGAACAGAGCGTTTCGGGTCATGTCAAACATGAAAATCTTTGTGGCTGCTGGTTTTGAGCTTCAGTGACCTGACAGAGATTAATGCTGCCTGTAAGATGGAGTTGGAAGCCCTTACTTGATTGGAATGAGTTACGATGAGTGTTCTCTGCTCAGGAAAGTTGTGGTAAAGATTGGAGATAATCTGTACGGCCACGTCCGTTTTTCCTGTACCTGGAGGTCCGACAACCTAGAAAAACAGAGGAGGAAGAAGACGGTAAACAGGACGCTAAGGTTCTAAATGGTTTTTGGATATATACCGGTTCTGACATTTGTGTTTGTTCAAAGATCTGTTTTCCCCGTGTGTCTCCCTCTAAGGAAATGGATTGGAAACTTTTATGAGAGTACTAAGGTGATTTGAGTTCACTGAGAACAAGCTCAAGGACAACAGGCATAAAAACAGAAGCAAACTCGATGGCGTCTGTTTGAACATCTAACTAGACTTTTTACAATTTTAATCCTGCACTCAATGCAGGACATATTTGTAGAGGTTCAAGAGACATTCTTAGCCCCTGTGTGTGTGTGTGTGTGTGTGTGTGTGTGTGTGTGTGTGTTTCAGTGCTGATAAGGCTTAGCCTGAATGCTGAAAGAGCAGAACTTTCTTTAGGTTCACCTATAAAACATTCATCCCTTTACCTGAGCTGCTCTATGGCAGAATGCTAAAAGAGAGCAGATTTCAGACATCAAACACAGACAGAGCGCCAGCACGGATTGGATTTGGCTTCAACAGAAATAGAATAGAGAGAGAGAGAGAGAGAGGGAGAGAGAGAGAGAGGGAGGGTGTGTGTGTGTGTTTTGAGGATGTCCATGGACTAGTGTGTTGGCTACTAAAAGCTTCCACACATGCCAGGGACTGACGAGCGAACGAACACACACACATACAACCGCGCTGACTTGTTTAACGAGCCTGTCGATGGACGACCTGCCATCTTCACTCTCAGGCACGAGGGTGATAAATAACGGCCAGCGCTTTGTGCCAGCCACCAATCAGCAGCCACGCAAAGCCCCCCTCAATCCCTCAAATCTCTCTTAAGCAAAGGAGCAGACCACAGTGCCGACGCTTCACATAATTTACACACGGCCTTTAAAGGGAACGCATTACCATCACTCAGCTGAGATTTGCATGTGTGGTGTGTCTTTAAGAGAAAGAATTCCACCCTGTTTACTGAGGGGACACTCTCGTTTATCAGTCAAACTGCACATGAAGAATTACTGAACATCTGACAACTTCTTATAATGTCTAGGGAAGTGGGTCGCGGTAAAATGACGGTAACTGGTAAGTTGATATTACAAACGCAGTGTCAAGAGAACTATGTGAGACTGAGATGCTAGAAAAAGGAGTTTCTCTTACCATAGTGAGGCCGGGCTGCATCCCGGCGCGGATAGCCTCGATCTGAGTTGGTGTGAACTGGATGGTATTTCTGTTGAAGCCAAAAACAGCATCACAAACAACAATTACATATAACATCTAATATAATATAATACCACCATGGGAATTCAAAAGATCATTATTCTGCGCATTTGAATGCACATCAAGGAAGGATAAACAGGTCAAAGTACACAACATATCCATTACGAGCGAGTATAATAACAATATTGAAAAGTTAATGTGGCTGATTTGCCATCTCTGCCCTGGTGAGGCTGACTCATAGGTAGTCTAAACTTGGCCGTAAGCATTCAGAGGCCAAACACAGCAGCTTTGCCCTGAGCCTAAACAAAAGCTAGGTGCTTTAATTGGCCGCAGAGAGGGCGAATGCCTGACCTCAGCCCCTGGCTAAGTTTTACTCGGCTCCAGGGTTTTGACCTTTACAGTGACCTAGGCCCCAAGGCCAAAGCCCCTGTGCCCCTGCCCCCCGCCCTTACCGTTTGGGCTGGTTGTAAGGGTATGGGCCTCTGTTGGGGATGACGTGAGGCTCCACCACCAGCGTACGATCTTCTTCCTTCTCCTCCTCTTCCTCATCTGCCTTCCGTTTCTTTCCTTTCACGTTCTGCACAGGGAACTTGATCCTACAGAATTGAAAACATTTACATACATAAAATTACATGCATGTATGCATCTCAAAATAGCACATGCCTCAGTCTAAAAATGTGAGTTTTCATTTTTATTCATTTTGTCTGATGAATATCGCGTTTTTGTATGTTTTTGCAATTTGATTTTCTTCGTGTTACATAAAATTTGCAGAGGATTTCCACAGTCACACAGCAAATATTGCTCACAGTCTACTCTGTTTTCATAGATATACATATGTCATACATCAGCGGGTGGTGTTACTATATTGGATTTTATATTGTCAACCTACTTCTCTCTCTCTCTCTATATATATATATATGTATATCCACATATAAATATATATGTGTATGTGTGTATGTATGAATGTATGTGTAAAATATATGTATGACAGATGAGCTTGGACCCTGACCTGAAGGGTGGGATTTGGCGGGCAGAGTCATCTTCTGTGACTTTCACTGTGTAACCAGGGAAACATGATTTCAGGTGCTCGATGGACAGGAAGGTGTCATTGAAGTCGAGCGTAGAGATCTGATTGGGCATCTTGGAGTAATGGGCACTGCCTGGGTCACCATAGCCGAGAATGATGTCATGCAGCCAGTCCGGAACCACACACTCCGTGTTCATCAGGTTACGGATGGTCTCCAGAACAGCCTAAACGCCAAAAACGACAACCACAGACGTCTCCTCAGTCTACCGGGATTTCTGAGATGGTGCGCACACATTCAAAGCATTGAAAAGATGTAGAAAAACTCATAATGACAAACTGGAGAACCTAAACACTTCTTCTCTTTCAAAAATACTCCACTGTTCCTCTCTGCTACAGTAAAGCTGAGAGATAGGAGGGTGAGGAGAGATATTTGATGGAAGCAGCTTTATGCCCAAGGGAAACAAACTACCCATAAGTGTATAACTAACTATAACTGCTGATGTTGAGATGACAACTCCTAATGAGCCATCCAATTCAATTAACTTAGAATGAATTAAATCCCTTTAAGACATTTCTTGTGCGTGACGACGATGACGAAGAAATTTATTTTCTCATCATCTTAGACGGCTGTTACAGAAACCGTTCTGGTTCTTCAACTAATCCATTAGAAATGAGCCTAATGAAGATGAGAGCAGAATGTGTGACCTCAATGGCTTTATGTTATTCAATAAAACACCAAAGATTTGCAAAAAAAAAAAAGAACTCCACTCTTTAAAAATGACAGGATTATAGATTTTGTGTAAAAAGATAAATCTATGAGCTTGTATGTGATTCTCATGCCTTTGTCAGGCTCTGAATGTATTAGTGGGCGATTCAGACAGTTCATTACAGACTATATATGCTACTGCAGTTTTAATAGACAGACAGAAAGACAGATCAAAGGTACAAGGGGTTGGTCTACAGCAAAAACTGTTGGAGAGGTACAGAGTGGAACTGAGGGAAGCGGGAGGTGTTTTTGTGTGTGTGTGTGTGTGTGTGGTTATCCCAATTCTCTCAGGATCAGACTCTGGAGCTGTGAGTGATTGATGATGTGTGGCTGGTGTAGTGAAGAGAGTACAAGGTTTCAGGGGGATGTGTGTGTGTGTGTGTGTGTGTGAGACTGTGGTCAGTGCTCACTGACCTTGAAGTTGTTCTCCTTTGGTTTGCGCCTCATGATAATGTTGAATGTTTCATACGGGTCCTCGGCCCCGTGTTGGATGGTGCTTGTCATATCTTGCTGGTACTGGTTTGGGTCGAGCCACACACGGAATGTCCTGGTATCACCCCTCAACTTGGGCTTTGGCTCCGGACCTTGAATGACAACACCGAGAGAGTAAGGAGATACATGGGACCTAGAGTGTGCAATGGGTAGGCTAAAAGTAACAGCAACCAAAACAGACCAGACAAAATTAACCACAGCACATATGAATTTAACACTCGTGGCCCACACAACAGATTTAACGAAAAAAAAAAACCTCTCACGAATTCTTTCGTTTCTGTATTTAAAATCCGACTGATCACACAGCATTCAGAGAAATGCCCTACGCTTGTAATATAAAGACGCGGGACCTCTCCCCGTTGTTTCCAGAATACCTTGGCATTGATGCCAAGCAAAAGCTTGAGGCTGTAATCCCATCCAAAGATAAATGATTCGCATAACATGTTTCACTAATACCTCTCCCTGGGCAAAGGCTTAGACCTGGTGTTCGTGGGGCTGGTGGGGGGGTGGGTAATGGGATGTCAAAGGGGACATTGACGTGCAGTTGTTAAGAAGATCCTGCAGGTGAAATTCTACTCCTCGGCCTCCCACATTTGGTCCCTTGCAAATCCCCTATCTTTTTTTTTTGTTTTGTTTCGTAGTGGGAGGGCTACATAGGGGTTGAGGACCAGTGCTGCCCCCCCCCCCCCCCAACATCCCAAAAAGAGGATTCTGGGAATTTCCTCTGCGTGACCTGCCGCGCCGTAGACAGACAGGGATGACATCATCGCCTCTGAGTCTACTCCGCCCTCCCCTCGGGGACGTGAAAGTTTAATCGGAGCCTGTTTGTTGCTCGTGCATGTCCCTGCGGAGAAAAAGCCTGCATTTTTAATGGGACGGCATGAGCAGGAGGAAGGCCACGGGGCTTTTTTTTTGGGCACACAGACACATGTTACAACCTCGGAGCAAAACACATGAGGATTAAAGTGACTAGAAGGGGAGTATGGACACTGAGTGACCAGCTCTGGGAGGTGGAGGAGAACAGAGTGGTGCGGGATTAAACAGCCTTAAGTACACGTTACACAGACCAAAGGAGCCCCTCCACATTTTAAGGGGCAGACACAAACACACACACACACAAAGAAAAACACACACACATATAGACACACAGACATACACATACAGACACACACACACACACTCCCCAGTTCAGTTAGCATGCAGCCTTCTTTCCTTACACTTGTAATTGGGTAAAATCTGGCAAGAGAGCATGGTGACAGAATGAGGGTGAGAGAGGCAGGGAAATGGTAGAAACAGTGCTAAAGCACTACACCACCACATTTCCACTGAACAAACACCATGACTGAAAAAAAACCCCCAAAACACACGGCTGGCAGAAAAAAAACAAAGCCTCTTAGTGATGTGTTTTACTACAAATCACCACGACCTTGTTTATGACCTTATCGTGAACTTCTCAAGGCGAATAAAAAAAACCAAAACAAAACAAAACAAAAAAAAAAAATAGGAGCTAGCGCTAATCACAAAACAACCATACAGAGGCTGTGACGGTGACGAACAATTTTGATTAATAGTTTGCTTAAATGAAGTTAATATCCTCTTAACTGGTAAACATAAAAGCCTTTTGTTCTCAGGCCTCAGACTATATTTGGAACAGTGTATGATAAGTCTGACAAAGATCCCAAAGAATATATTAACGATAATCAAAAAGTCATGAAAATGAATTATTATTTAAATAAAAACAAATTTGAAATAAAACATCCCACAAACTAATATTTAGATATTGGTTCATTTATGTTCAGTTTAATGCTAAATGAAAAAAGTTGATTTAGGTGTCAAAAAGTGAGTAATGATTAAAAAAAAAAAAACATCAATAGTTCCATATTGTCAAAATCACATTTCCATTTTTAAAACACACATGTGACAGGGCTCGCGCAAACCACAGGCTCGCATAGTCCTGTTTTTTTCAAGCGAATTGCTGACTGCCAGCTAATTGCTTCAAAATTGCTAGAATATTCCATCTGAGCCACTGAAACCCATCAAAACCCATCGGAGAATAATTCTCCAGTAAGAGCACAGCAGAAAAAAAAGGGAGGGGTGAAACTCTTCTTCAGTTTCGATGGATGTGGTCATGGAAACAGGTGGTCATGTTTTGTGGGTGTGGTCTACCTTCTTCGATGACGCGTCCCTTGTCATCCAGCATCCCTTGCACTTCACAACCCCTCACGTACACCAGCCCAGCCTGCTCCACAAAGGGCTGTCTGCGGTCAAACCGTGTTCCGTAAGGCAGGTTGGGCCGCACCGTGATCAGAAAGCAAACATCGTGTTTCCGCAGACCTGGCGAAGAGGACGGAAAGAGAGGGAAAGAGAGAGAGAGCGAGAGCGAGAGAGAGAGAGATAGAGAGGGGGGGGGTGAGAGGAAGCAGAATAGGAGAAGAGAAAGAGAGAGAGAGAGAGAGAGAAAGAGAGATCCAAAAATTGCTCCGTCAGCATCAGCTAATCTTTAAAACATAAGGTCCTAATTATACAGACATAGTAGCAAGAGAGAAGGCACCTACTGCTAGAGCCAAATCCACGACTCAAAGACAAAGAGAGAGAGAGAGAGTAAAAGAAAAAAAAAAAGAATGTATGATTTTGAATACAAAAAAAAAAAAAAGAGATGCAGAACCACGCTCATATCCAGCACCAGGGTATTCTCAATAGCATCCCCTATGAAGCGCTATTGTTTTAAGGTAATGAGAGCTGGGAGTCTGATTAATACCCTGGGCATGTATTCATTTCACTAATGCTATGCAAGACATCCTTTCCTAAGCTTTCCCAGAGGACAAGACCATTAGCATATTTGTTCTTGTCAGAATTTCTTTACACACCCATCGTACAATGCCTGTTCAATGGCCTTGGAATTATTTCTGATAGTGTTTACACTATGATGGGAATATGTTGTGTATTTACCCCAAATAAATGAATGCAAATCACTACGGTGCTTTGAGCAGACTTTAGCATTTAGATATTGAATAAAACTGAACCCGTAAGACTTGCTTCGAGTCAAAGATGAAACAAATAAAATGAAGAAGCAGACTGAAGACGTGAAAAACAGCGTTCTCTGGGGTCACAGGGACAATTTCGTCAGCAGAGGAAAAAGAGAGAGAGAGACGATGTGTGTGTTTGTGTCTGTGTGAGAGAGTGAATAAGTACAGGAATGAAGAAAAGGAGAGGCGACGGAAAGATCCAGAAAGACTCACCCTCCCACTCAGATTTGATCTGGTCCCGTATGTTCAGGTTGACTGTGACGTCAGCTCGGACTCGAGCAGGCCAGTTCTCACCGATGTTGGGCTTGGCCACCTCCACTATTGAAAATGACACAATAGTCTGGGCCATCCTAGCCCAGCCGCCAAACACAACACCCCCATACTCAGACTGCCTGAGAGAGAGAGAGAGAGAGAGAGAGAGAATAGATTGTAAAACTCTACTCTTTCAGAACATCTTGCCATTTCAATGGTTCAAAAAGATGCAGTATACCACCAACATGCTAGTGGCCACTGGTTCAGAATTTGTACAAAGCTGTAAGTTGTCAGGTGCTTGATGGAATTTAGTTGGATGAAAATCTCAAAAATGAATTTCATATCATAGAAACACGAGAGACATTTTGCTCTCTGTCAAGCGGATGTTTCTTACCATGGCTTCATTCGAGATACGACATCCTCAATATCTTGTCTGATCTCATAGGTAGACTCCAAACGGAACAGGTTGAAGTTTCGCAAAAGGTAATCATGGAGAGTGAGGAACTGCAAATTCAGCTTTGGAAGAGCCAAACAACCTAAAATGTCAAAGAACACTTTTAAGTCGATTTTACGCCCAAACTCGGTTGCCAGTCTTTTCAGTTAGACTTGAGTGTGTATGCTTCTAACTGCTAACAGCTAATGGGACAGAGACTACTAACAGCTAATGGAAATTAGGAAGCTAATGGAAATCGTTTCCAATAAAATTTCCTTCATTTTTCACGTAAACCGGGAAAGTTGTGAGAGAGAAAGTTTGTGTGACTGACTAAGCAGGAAAGGATTACAATCTACAGGAATCCCCACCTTCGCCTGAATAGTACTCAGTCGGAACAATATTTTCATCCCAGATAATCTTCTCAGTTGGATAAAGAGGCATCTGGTTTAACTGTTCGATCTGGGAGATTCTTCTTTCGTGGCGGGACACCTGGGCGTTTGAGAAAGAGATAGGGAGGGAAAGAAAGAGAGAGAAAGAGAAAGAGAGAGAGAGAGAAATTGGGTTAATGAATCTGCTGCTCCAACACGCCTTTCCCCGGCTTATCTACTCTAAATAAACAGGTCACAGTGGGAGTTACAGGCCCAGCTTTACAAAAATCAGGTCAAAGCTGGTCACATACGTTATCATCTGCCTGTGGAAAACCATTATCAACGCTCAGTTTTGGGACTATTTACTTCTTAAAAGATGGCAGAGAGCCAAAGAGCAGCACTTACATGACTTAGAGAGACAATATTTCAGCCAACATCTGACCTAAAACAGAGTTGCTGCCCTAAAAGGGGAAGAGCTGAACATCATGACAGAGTGGAGTCTCTCCAGCTCTTGAGTTTGGTGATAAAGCCAGGGTTGGTAGGGGTTATATTCATGCCAAGCTCTTAACTATTCTCAAATGAACAATAGAGAAACTGTCCCTAGGCAGTGACGGTTTGTCTGTTTGGCTCTTTTCTCAGCTTGGAGAAAAGACACCTGCATGGGTATGTAGGCTTTGGCTTCAACCGCTTCACAAAACAGCTGATTCAGCAGATCCACGTCTACGTGCGCTACTGAGATGTAGAGACAGTTAGGATGGCTAAGAATTGGACAGAAAAGTCTTACAGGGGTACAACATGTATGGAAAGACTGGACTAGCCTTATTCTAGGGCCTGTCAGAAAAAGAACACCGTCTTTCTGCTATATCAATGCATAGCCTCCTCTAAACAAAGCCAAGCCTTAACTGCCTCCTAGATTTTGACATGTCAGAGTACCGCGATGACTCCAAAAACAATCCCATTTCTCTGGGCACAGCGCATTCTGTCGAGAGAGTATCTGATGAAGAGAGAAACCTAGCGCTCCCTCTTGGTGTTCCTGCATTCTTAGAAATAAAAAAAAAAAATAAAAAATTGTGTGAAGGCAGGTGAAAGACAACAAAGTGTGAAGCTGGTTGTGTGAGGGGAAAACCCGAGAAACAGCTCTAACTGCTTGAAACCCTCGGTTTCAAAAGAAATCATCTAAGCAGAAGTGGTAAGACAAAAAAAACCCCCACACATATACACACCTAAAAGAAAACACCAGCAGAGGTAGCAGGGACCCGTGGAGCATTCTATCAACAACTTATTTCAATCTGATTAAACATACAAGGGGAAAATATACACGAGGATTGAGAGTCGAATCCAATCTGTAAAACTCGCATCGCGACGGTGAGTGCATTCACTCGGTGACACCTTAGAAATTCTCACTCCTCTGATCTCAGCTCTGCAGGAAGTGCAATGCCTTCTGGGAAAAAAAAATACTGTTGAACTTGGCACTTGCTGAGCTGTCAAATATAAGAAAATGTAAAGTGTGACAAAAAGTATCACTTCTGGAAACTCCATATAAAACCAGTCATAAAACTTGTTTTGTAACTTTTTATTACTAAGGTTGAAATGACTATGTTTATGTTTGAGAGTCACTGTTTTTTTGCCAATTAAGATAAGCTGTGGAACTACTGGAGATTGGAATTCAAGCGATAACACTGTGTTTCCAAAGGGAGGCTACTCCTAACAAGCGCAACTTTTCTAGAAGACAATTCATATCTCCACGCATCTGAGGCAGGAAACTTAATTAAGTGTTTAAAGCTTAATTAAAGTGTTTGTATCTTGTTTGGTGACCTGCTCTGCTTCCCTTTGGCTGCCTATGTCACACGTATTCACCAAAGGACCCAACGCCTTTGAGATTCGCTAGTTGCTCGGGGCAACCCAGGACACGCAAATTAGCTGCCTGACGTTGGCTCTCAACAATACTACCGGTTAATTATGTAGGAGCTTCTCCTAACCCCTTTTGGAGGAGACTTTGGAGAGAGTCATTAAGAGCTGGGGCCACTGATGACTGCATTGAGAGGAGGTTTGACTGCTGGAGAATTTAAAGAGAAGCTTCATGTAGAGAACACAGGGCGTACAGGGGGCAATTAGAGAAAGGTCTGGTAGAATCCTTGAATCCTACCCACTCCACTTACAACACACACACACACACACACACACACACACACCCCAATCACTGCCAAGACCAACAACCAACTTCAAATGCTAATTGGATTTAACAACGAGATGCCCATAAGGAGATCTGAATCTGCATTTCAAGGTCAGCATCTTCCATTAATGGCTTTCGCCGTGCCATGCCAACCTGCACTTCGTGTTGAACAGTCAGTCACCTTTTGACGAAAAGTCAAATTCTGAAGCTGGTTGAGTACTTCTTGAGTCTCCTGATGTTTGAAAAATGCTACCTCCTTCTCTGTTTTTTTTTTTTTTAGCACCTACCAACAGTTCCAGGAGGAATTCCTTGTCATGGGTTGTATCCGTCCCCTCTGGCAGCTCGGGCAGAAGACACAGGTACGAGGCCACCCGATGGAGTGTGTTGGGACTACAGAGAGAGAGAGAGAGAGAGAGAGAGAGAGAGAGAGATGGAAAGAGGAAGGATTTGAAGCTTAAAAGGTCCTTTCTTCTAAGCCCTCATATCTCTCAAACAAACACACAAAGCTCATTGCATCAAAAGGGCAGTAGTTCAAAATAGCGTGGCATTTTGACCTTTAAAAAAAAAAAAAAAAAAAAAAAAAAAAAAAAGGAAAAGTTTGATGGAAAAAAACGAGATAAGATGAAGTAATTATATGAACGGAGTTCAGTAGTATGCTCGCAGTTTCTGTCAGGGATATGTGCAGAAGACCAGTTTGGTACCCAAAGCCATACATTCAGGATGGATCAATCCAGCCCCCTGCTGGTCGACCACACCTTCTCCTCTCTGCTTTACTCCTCTCACGCCATTGTTTTGCGCAGTCAGCACGTTGACGTGTCCGCATCAATAAAAGAGGGCTATGAAAATCAAACCTCTCTCTCTCTCCATCTCTTTCAGAAGGTATGTCAACATGGTCCCTGTGTGGTGGGCTTTTTAAAAGCACCTCCCTGTCTTTAATGCTGGATTTATTGTGCTGCTGGAGGCAATGATTCCCCTTCAGTAAAGCCTTTGGTTTAGGCTTCCACACAACAACAAAACCCCTTTCTCCTGCACTATGTATTATATTTACTCATGACAGCTTTTACCTTTCTCAAGGCAAGACAAAAACATAGCATTAATACTGAATTTCCCTAATGCTTACGTGATGTTTCTATAATCTGATCTCCTGACTGGGATTCTGTGCAGACACGGGCACAAGGGGTCACCCACTTACAGAGGCTTTCATCAATGAAATGTAGAACCCAGGCTCTGCCCGACCTCTGAATGCTGATTACACAAACCAGTGAGGCTCCAGTCCAATTGTCGCCTGGACACTTAGCACAAACATCACGTTCAACCCTCAGTTAAGGGTGACTAATCGACATGTTTTTTTTTTTCTCCACTGAATCACACACGTTTACTGGCAATGTCTGAAATTCCGGGGCATGATTTCAAACCAAAAACTATCACAGCGGAACACGAGAGGTGTGGTTTAGTTTTGTCGCTAAGCAACAATTTGCATAAGGAGCCAATAAAATAACAGTCCATTCTAGAGCTCAGAACTGGGACGTTACTATGAATGTCAGAATCTCTCCAGACTCTGTACCGGATGATAAAAGGTCAACTGACTGCAGCCTTTTCCATAGTAAGCCACTAATTCACTCTGAATTAAGAATTCTGCTGCTGAAACTTGCAGAAAGGGCTTCCGGATGCTTCTCTAGAGTCAGTGATGTTTAAATGGCCGGAGTTGAAGTAATAGACAAACAGCTGTAACTTTGGTGTTCATAAGACTCAAAGCCCTGTGCTGCTCCCACCAACAGCTTAACACTCCAACATCAATTTAGGGGGAAAAAAGAAAAAAATAGTGAGACTTGTGTGGAAATGATAACATGGCACTTGTGTATTTTGAGGACTTAATGGATCAATTTTAAATGGTGGGAAACAACCGGCTTAGTTTGGACAATGCTTTAAAAATCCAGCATTAGAGGGCTCTGAGCGAAAAAGTGCAGAGTTAAACACTTATCAGCAAAACTGGAGTTTGCCAAAAGCAGCTTTGGCTACTAAGAGGAGAGCTACTGTGTGACAGCAGTGTGTTTGCTCTATCCACTGGTACAGAGAGAGAGAGAGAGAGAGAGAGAGAGAGAGAGAGAGAGAGAGAGAGAGAGAGGGCAGAAAGAGGGAGAGAAAATCCACACAAAGACTGTGCAGACTGATAGTGTGTGTTTGATTTGACTGAAGCAAGCACTCTGTCAGCTCACAGCCCAAAACCTAGGACTGACAGTTTGGGAGCAGAGGAATCTTGAGAGACAGTAACGAGTGCTGTGCCAGGCAATAGCCGTTGCGCGTGTCCACACACACACACACACACACACACACACACACACACCCCAGAAGAGTCAGAGACTATGCTGAGTGATCAGTGTGCCACCTCAAGCAATACGAAAACATTTCAAACCCAGGCAGGCAAGAAGAATCTCTCTCTTTCTCACACACACACACACACACAGGCCTCTATTAGGGCAGAGTGGGCTTTTCCAGAATGCCCCTGTTAATAAGATCTGACAAACACAGCTGTTCAAAGAGTTTATTTTCAAGCTCTTGCAAATTGATTAAATGAGTAACGCAACATTTATCTGCAGAGCGTGTGGGCTTGAGGTCTCGCCTTCTGTCACTTAGCATGTGGGATAACACTGCTAACGCTACATGCTCCATTGACTCTGATGCAGTTCAGTTGCACTGTGATGTAGGGTTCAGGCAGATGTATAGTAATGACTTTAGATAACAGTCTTCAAAGCACTTCAACTGCGCCTACTGACGTTTTATTATACGGCGCTTTGAAAACATGACAGCTTGATATGGATGTTAAGTACGTTTTTAATTGACTATGGCAATGTTAAAGATGAACCTCAGATCAGAACAAATACACACGCACGCACGCACGCACACACACACACTCACTCACACACAAACACACACGCTTTGTGTCCTTTCATGAAGGAACACTTCATTTGTCTTCTCTTACCTCAGATGACCAAAGTGTTTGGTGAGGGATTCTCGCGTGTCTACAGTTGCCACGTTAGACAGGGCAAAGTCATTCAGCTCTGGGAAATGGGCAAAGGCAGCTCTCTGAGGGGGACAGAAAAAAAAAAAAAAAAAAAAGGATATCAAATTCAGTAGCTTCTCTGTGTTCTGTCAATAAACAGCAAAATTCATCTAAGGAAGCTCAGAGGATCCAATCAGAGCTTCCTTCGCCCACCTGACTCCGTTCTCTACGCGGATGCAGGCAGTTGCACGGAGAGTAAGCCATCACACGCCAGACCGAGTCACAAACTGTTCTGATTTTTACAAAGTGAATTTATTTAAAACCTCAAGTCTCCCTGCACTCTCTCTTTCATCTCTTTGCAGTCTCTTTGTACTGGTGATTAAGGAGAGAGGAGCACAGATCCGGAGCCAGATGAAGGAGAAATCTGAACGGTGTGTACTGATGTATACTGGGCAGTACAGGAGACAAGGTAAAGGAGAATTCTGTAAGAGAGTCCTCAGGTTACCTCTACCAGGCTGAGGAAAAGTTCTTCGGCGAAGATTTTAAAGAGCACGGAACTTGAAAAACTGGTGTCGCAGTTAGGTTAGGTGGGATTCTTGGGATTTTCTTAAGATTCTTTGAGCATCTGAGTTGGAAATAAACAATGACGATGACTGTCTAAGTCAAGATGTTAGCGAGGTTTTCACGGAATTTACGTTTAATTGGCTGAAGAGTCACTCTGACTCAAACGACCTTATGTGTTTCTGATGAATTCTCCAAGTGTGAGGTAAAAGACACGGACGGGGAGCTATTACATTATTAATACGTAAAAGACTCGCGCTAAACGAATTACAACTAATAAATGTGACTGCCGGACCCATTCATTGATTTCAGCGTTGCTCCTCCCACTGTGACAAAGCCAGAGTGAGAGATCCTAGCAGTACAGTCAGAGAACAGAGAGCTCCTCAGCTTGCTACGCGTGCTGGTGTGTGTGTGTGTGTGTGTGTGTATGTGTAGGTGTGTGTGTGTATTTACCTGCAGAGAGGTAATTCTGTCATAATGGAGGGTGGTCATCTCCTTCTCGGTGAGAGCGTTACCCGTTTGGTCATTAATTTCAAAGCCAGTGTAGAACTTCAGCATGTCCAGCAACTGGAAGAGAGGGATTACAAACAAACAATCAAAAAAAGACACAGATGTACAGACAGAGAGTTGGTTTATGATGGCATACACCATTTTTATCAAATCAAAACACCAAACGGAGGCAAATAACTTTTCCACACATCTGTTTAATGCTGTGAGAAAGGTTCCTGTTGTGAAGGACAACTGTCCGTGTCTATATTCTCCTCTCTAATCCTGCCTCTCAGTGCCGTTTGCTCCTACCTGACAGAAAAGGTGACCTTCCTTCTCTCTCTCCGTGAGGCTGGACAGGTGGCAGTTGACCACCAGGTGAGAATCATCCAGAACGGTGTTAAACCAACGTCGAGTGGGTAGGAGCGCCTGCCAAAAGAGACCACGGTCAAACCCAACATTCTCATCTCACAGCGATGGCGAAAATCACGCCAGTCTCGTTCGCATGAAAAAAAAAAAACAACAACAACCTGTTACCGTTTGATTGTATTTTCTTTTACCTCCGTTTTAATCCTCCTGATAGTTATTAATGGAAATTCTACTAGGTTATTTAGTATAATGTATTTTATATTCACTCCATTAAAAGGTGTAACTATATGGAGAGATGACACTGACTGTGAGGGGAAAGGAAGGATGGAGAGAGAGAGAGAGAGAGAAAGAGGATGCAAACAGATGGAAAAAGAGTAAGAGAAACGGAGGGCAGAATAGTGCCCTAGTGACGTGTGAAAAAAGAAGGGAAACTAAGACTGATGAAGGAAGACAATGACCAAGACAAACTCCTTTCTTCAATTTCACAAAATAGAGGTTTCAATCTCTCCCTTCCATCTGCAGATACAATATGGATTTCAGACGTGGCTTTGGAAAAGAATAGCGAGATGAACCTTTCTCAAGGGACAAACAGTTGTCCTACTGCCAGGAAGTAAAGCGATAGTGTGTCACATAAGATCAATTCACAGAGACACAAGTTCTCCTTCCAGAAAAAGAACAATCCACCACATTGGTAAAAAAAAAAAAAAAAATGAATCCGATAACCGACACAAAGAAAGCCCCTATGTGACCTGACACCTGAGCTTTGAGACCGAGGCTGTATGTAGTTTTTACTGTGTGTATCTGTCCTGTCATCCAAAGCACAGGAAGCGAGAAGCTGTCATCTAAACTCGAATCAATTTCATTTTTTATCTGTGTAGTTCATTACACAACAAACATTGTCACAAAACCAGCAGGTCATTAGAATGGAAGACTGGAACAGCTGGTGTTTTTTTTTTGGAGGGGGGGGGCAGAAAAATCTAGAAGACAGGAGAGTCATATTAAGGCACTGATTGTGTAAGTGCCCAGTCAGTCAGAGTTTCTCTGGGACATGTCAGAGGGAGTTAAGACGGCAGTGAACTTAGACAGAAAGGACAGGTCGTCACCACTTGACATCACAGGATACTGTATAACTCTTCACTTCCATTTGGCCCCTTGTAAGAATGCAATAAATATCTAAGTACACTCTGTAACAGGGATGGTTTTTCTGAAGGAATAATTAGAGGCTGTCCAGTGGCCGCGCGGTTTTAATGAGATGCCTCACAGACAGCTCAAACTCGAAAATGATATGGGTTCAATTACACCTAAGCAGAGAAACTTCTGGAAAAGTTCAAGCTCTTCTTGTGCACTGTAAATACTAAAAGCCCAGGGGTGAGCATGCAGGTGGTGCCCATAGACCAGTCGAACCTGAGGCTTTGTGGAAACACAAGAGGAACTGGTTGAGGAAGAACAGTGACTGGTGCTCTTGGCCGCCAGCCTTATTGATCTCTGTTCTCTACAACGTTTCATTTTCGATTTTCTAAAAACCACCTTCCACAATAAAAAAAAACGTTGAGTCTGGAAAGAGAAAAGAAAAAAAACAGAACAAAAAGGTGACATCATTCACAGTTTATATGTTTCAAATCTCTTACCTCCAGGTCAATCATCAGCTCTATAAACCTCTCACAGTAGTGTACTTTCTCCATGGACAGGGGACCTGGGAGGGAGAGAGAGAGAGAGAGAGACAATTACTTTCAGCAATAAACGTGTTTACCCACAAAACGTGTCCACCACAGGGCGAAGACACAGGTAAGCCAGCCTCGTGGGAGATTTTAGTGTTCAAAACACAGGGCGAAGACACAGGTATGCCAGCCTCGTGGGAGATTTTAGTGTTCAAAACACAGGGCGAAGACACAGGTAAGCCAGCCTCGTGGGAGATTTTAGTGTTCAAAACACGTGTCTACCAAGACTACAGCACGCTGTATGTAACCCGAACGGACAACCCCGTTGTCTCCAAGAGATTAGGGGAATTTTTAGGTGAATTGGGGGGGGGGGGGGGTGGAGTGCATGGCAGGGGCTGACAGGTAGAATTAGGCTCTCCTCCAGAGTTGGGGAGGGGGCACCCCTGCCTAACCCTGAGGTGTGTGCTGACCCCTTCTGATTTGGACTGCCACTCGGCCCACTCGGCCGGTCGGTGGACGGCTCGTGTCGGCGAGGATCAACAACGCGGGGGTCGGAAGCAGCTGGGACGACTGCTCCTCTTTCAGAGGTGGGTCGCATCGTGAAAATGCACGGAGACAAACTAAAACAGACTCGTGCGCGTCTGCACCCGAACAGACCGTAAAGGACCAGCAGAGTCTCTGACATGGTTTTAACATAAAAGGGCAGAGGGAGAAGAAAAGGGTGGTCCATTATAAAACTGTATCCTCTCTGATAACTCGTTTAACTTCTGCTTCTTTGGGGCGGCTCGTTCCTTTCTAAAACTTCTGAGAAATGACGGCGTGTCCAGGAAAATGGATGCTCTGAAGACTGGGAGTGCTTAAAATCAGTTTAGTGACATGGGACTTTCATTTGGGAGAAGAATAGCGGGATTTACGGCATGTCATATCCATAAAAATGTTTCTGTTAAACAGCCCTCGTGAATAAGGATGATTACCGGATGGAGGAATGGACATCAGAACTCCGAGGAATTTTTTAATGAGAGATGAAAGGAATGTTCGCTCTTTCTTGGCTCTGAGGGGAAGAAGAAGAAAAAAAAAAAGAGAGAAAAAAACGGAGACATATGATGAGTGGTACATAACACTGGCACAGGATTAATTGTGCTAAAATGTCACTGACAGCCAGAGGAGAGCAGAGAAGACTGGAAACGTGTCTTACTGCTCCGCGGCCTTGGAATCCATTTTGTCGTAATTCTTCTTGATGAGATTCCAGAACTTCTGCAGTTTGGGAACTTTCTTCATCTCGTGTTGGAGTCTCGACTGTAATAAAACGGAACAGCAGAAGTTCGGTCTCGAATATCGATGACTGGGTAAATCTGTAACACCTTTCAATGCCGGATCAGAGGAGGGACTGATGATTGTGTGTTAGTAACTAAGGTGTACAGCTTTAAAACAAAAATTACTCATTGGACTACTGCATATTACGTTCTGCCCTTTTTATTTTTTCCCCCAGTGTAAAACAGAAAATTTGGTGTGTATTTCTGAAACCAAAATGCTGTTGTGCAGAAACCTAGAATTGGCTGCATAATTATTGTGAAAAATATAACGGCATATTAGCATGTTTCCAAAAGTATCTGTATATCTGTAATATCTGTACAGAGGGGGGGGGGGGTCGATTTACTATGCATTACTCTTTGATTTCCCACTCAGGAATAACCAGAACATTTACACTCTAATAGGAAAGAGAGAAGTGTAAGAAAACGAGTTCAGAGATAAATGTGTTTAACGTTGGTGTGTATAGACAGAGACAGGGTAAAGATAAAGGTGTGTGAGGTTTGGTGTGTATAGATATAAGACAGGGTAAAGATAAAGGTGTGTGAGGTTTGGTGTGTATAGACAGATACAGGGTAAAGATAAAGGTGTGTGAGGTTTGGTGTGTATAGACAGAGACAGGGTAAAGATAAAGGTGTGTGAGGTTTGGTGTGTATAGACAGAGACAGGGTAAAGATAAAGGTGTGTGAGGTTTGGTGTGTATAGATATAAGACAGGGTAAAGATAAAGGTGTGTGAGGTTTGGTGTGTATAGACAGAGACAGGGTAAAGATAAAGGTGTGTGAGGTTTGGTGTGTATAGATATAAGACAGGGTAAAGATAAAGGTGTGTGAGGTTTGGTGTGTATAGACAGAGACAGGGTAAAGATAAAGGTGTGTGAGGTTTGGTGTGTATAGACAGAGACAGGGTAAAGATAAAGGTGTGTGAGGTTTGGTGTGTATAGATATAAGACAGGGTAAAGATAAAGGTGTGTGAGGTTTGGTGTGTATAGACAGAGACAGGGTAAAGATAAAGGTGTGTGAGGTTTGGTGTGTATAGATATAAGACAGGGTAAGATAAAGGTGTGTGAGGTTTGGTGTGTATAGACAGATACAGGGTAAAGATAAAGGTGTGTGAGGTTTGGTGTGTATAGATATAAGACAGGGTAAAGATAAAGGTGTGTGAGCTTTGGTGTGTAAAGACAGTGACGGGGAAGAGATGCAGTGTGAGGGACTGTGGAAGGTGTGGTCTAGACTGCGGAGCTTACTGGGAGGAGACACATCCACATGGGCAGAGAGATGAGCTGCTGCACCTCCTCACGTATCAGATCCACCTCCTGCAACAGAGACATACACGCAACAGCATCACAACCCCACCTCAATCCCACAGCAACTTCAACATGCTGCAGCTATACGTGTGATGAGACTGTACAGATTCTGTGGGAGGCAGCCAAAAAGGAAGGGTGTGGAACAGCACAAGAATTCACCAAGACACACATGGCTCATTTACAAGGAATCACTCAAACCTTGTCGCAATCTGGCCTGTAAAATGCAACTACAGGGCAACACTGCCACCTAATGGGTGCTAGGTGATATAACAGAAAGCTTGATCTGGATTTCAGACTGATGTTTTCTAGTGCTGAACGAAATATAGTAATATATGAATAAATACATGAATTATAGTACTGAGTGAGAGGTCAGGCAAATACTACATAAATTCTTCCCAAATTCCAACTGTGGGAGTTGAGACGGACTTTCCCACTTGATTGATTACTGAAACCTGACCATCCGACTAAGTAACGGCTGGGGTACATCCAACTAGCAACAATGTGGTGTTTCAATGGTGATGGGGGTTTTTACACATATACTCTAGATGGATCAGATAGACTTTTTAAAATGCTGTCATCGTCCGATTGTGGCAAACATTATCTTAAAACACTCTGTCATACACTAGAGATTAAGTCCAGTTCTGTTACAGTGAGACATACAGCATAGGCTTATGGCTGGACATGTGGTGTATTCATATAACTTAGTAACCGCAAAAATTGAATGAATTTACACTGTTGTGGAAAAAGAACTGAGAAAAGACAGTATCAAAGTATGAGAAAAGTAAAGAGTACATGTCTATTGCAGCTATAATCCACAAACCTACTCAGTCGTCAAATTCTTCAAACATTTCTAACAGGTTTCTCCTGACTTCACAACACTTTCAAGAACATTTAACGAGCAGAAAGACATGTAATATCTACTTGGTCTCAGAGTGTGTACGTGAATAAGAGGGAATTAATGGATTTACAAAATAAGTAACTGGGACGAATCGACACATAAACAAAAAAAGGTTCAACTCAAATGAATAATGTGCTGAATGAGCTGTTGGTCGCTTGAGACGGACGTACCAGACTGTTGAAACAGTGATCGAGGAAGAGGAGCAGTACTGTCTGTTCCCGTAGAGACAGACCGAGCTCCTCTCCTGCCAAACACGCCTCCATCACACACTTAAAGAAGTATGGGAAATGAGTGGGCTCTTTTTTAAACACCTGCAAAACAAAGGAAAAAATGTAAGTGAGAGAGAGAGGGAGGCAGAGACAGAAAACAACCAAAGGAAACGTGAATATATATATATATATATATATATATATATATACACATGATGCAAAGAAGTCCTTTGAACTGAACTTTTTGTTTTGTTGAATCCGTATCCACTTTAACTTTGAAACTGATGCAATCTTAATGTCAAAAACAAACTTGATTTTCTTGAATGTTTCTGTGGATGTAGACACTCACCTCCCATGCAGGTACATTTTCTCTGAATTTCTCATTGACGATGCAGCAGATGGACATGAGGTAACTATTGCTGGACACTTCAGGTGTATAGTTCACCCACAGGTAATTCTCCAGGTACTGACTGCAAGGCGTTAAACACAAAGAAATAAAAACATATTACACAACAAATCAAGGACCCGTACACATCGAGGTAACATGAAATATACAAACCACACATTCTGTAAATAGCTAACTCACCTGAATTCCAACAACATGATTTTTCTGATGGCAAATCTGGAAAAACAAACAAACAAACAAAAAAACAACAACAGCAAACTCAGGTTAGTGATCTGAACACTTCTCTGTTATGAGTGAGACACAGTTAAACACAGCAGTTCAACAGGGATAATGCCTATAGACAGAGATCAATCTCTAGTGACATAAAAGCAGATTCATTCTGATGTTCAGTAATATTCACTTACTTGGATTTGAGGATCTCATTCTGGTAGATGTCCTCTATGAGCTAAGGGCGAGAACACAGGGAGATAATTCAGAATGACTGTTATCCAAAGAAACTCATTTTCTCAAACAATGGGAGAGACTCACCTTTGGGTCAAATGGCAGTTTATTTTTCACATGGGGGGCCCAGTACTTGTTGGACACCTAGAGAATGGGGACAAAGGCAGGTTCAAATGATCATACTGTTGGAAAGAGTACAACAATACCTACTGTTGTAAGTATTGTTGTCTGCTCCATAGTAAGTCCAAAAACTCTTAAGAGCAGGATGAAGTTCAACTCTTTGTCGAGGCGATATTCAGCTTATTTCACACAAGTGAAAATATCTCGTCTCGCATGTAGACCGGTGCACCTCACGCCAATATCTCCCGTTGTTAACTACATCAAAGTATCAACTTTGTATTTGTCAACAAAAAAGGTAAACATGAATACTATCTACAAATTAAGAAGTCCACTAACGGCTAAATGCTCATACTGATTTAAGAAGTAACGGTAACGGAAACTTACTTTGATTACCACCTCATATGTTTTGCTTATATAAATAGTGAAGCAATGAGTATCATATCGAAATGATATTCTTGGACTTAGATGCAACGAGTAGATATCAGACGTATACCACTTGCGTCTTTGCTTTGACGTGACGCCTTGCACTGAAATGTCCAACCTGAGTTCTGGTTACCTGTGTGACATATTCAGCATTAATCTGTGACACGGATGGTGCTGATGTCTTCTTCACCCGCGCGTCTTTCTCCATCGTGTTTACCTCACTACAGGAAATCAAAACAAACCCATACAATCAAGTTACGGCTCGCACAGTACAAAACACAAAGCTTAACACAGGACTGTAACCAAGGGAAAACAAACCGTGCCTCGGGATGCAGCTAGACTGTGTAACTTTGTCGTTGATAACATTCATTCAGCTACCTTGTAAGTTACTTTGAATGGCTCTAATTAGCGGCACTGATATTTTCACCAAATTAAAAATTGAAAAGTATTTTATCGTGAGCATACATAAGTTTCCTTCTCCTGTTACTATCTGAACAATATAAAGACTCGACCAACCTTTATTAATATCAGAACGTCATTCAAACGTAGCCGTCTGTTGGCGTCTTCGCACAATTAACGCAAGCAGCTAACTCAGCTAGCCACACGCATGAGCGTCCGGGGAAACGATTAAACTGCGACACATTTCCGGTACACACTTTTTAAATTTCCCCCTATCCGGTGGGACACAAGACCCAGTCATTCGTTCCTATCACTGTTACGATACTACTGTTGTTTTGAGAAGATGAGACCTTAAATGGAATAGTAATGTACAGAGATACCGTCACAAGTTATTAGTTTTTACTCCCTAGGTGTACTTAACACATATAACTTACATTTCTGACACGGCTTAACATCTGACAAATGTTAAAAATTCCCCCAAACTTCAAAATGTACAATGTACTGTTTCAGTTCTCTGTAAAAACTTTGAAAGCATTGGAACAGTACCGTATTCAAGACTGGACTGTGCAGGAACATTTCGATCGTATGGTTAAGTGTATTTTGCATGCGTGCACTGTTTGGTTCCTTTTTGTTCCTTTCCCCTGCGAGCGAGCTTCTAAGTGCGATACTCGGCACGCAATAGTTTCTATCACGGGGGCCCTTTGACCCACTTGTAGCTCACTCTATTATTCTCCTAACTTTAAGCTACAAGTGAGCTACAAGTATACTTACGTGCGTATCTAGCCTGATAATGAATTTAGCGGCGGCACTTACGCAAAAATCAGCTCCTCAGTGGCCATTTGCTCGGTTTTGTACTCTATCTGTAATGGAAGTCGCTTTGGATAAAATCGCCTGCGAAATGAATTAATGTGAATGTAAATGTAAATGTATTTGTGTAGTCACTGAAGCACACACACACACAAGAATTTGACTTTATATGTATGAGCTATAAGTTATAATACTTTACATTCATGTCAATTCATTTTGACATAAAAAATGTCATGAGTATTTTCTTGGGTCGAGTTATATTTCTGGAAAAACATTCCAATCTAAACGGAGTCCCCTTGATACGGCTATGTAACCTTCCCAGTAATAAAGCATTGTCTAATCACGCCACAAGGGGGAGCTAAACACCACTAAATGTACCAAGAAACCTCGGTTATTTGAACGAACAGCACAACACTGTAACCGATCATCAGAAAGAGTTTCTGAAACGTTGACTCGTTTGTTGGACCACGTAACTTCTCTTCTGACAAGTGACAGCACAAAGTGTATTTCATAAACAGGTGTAGACACAGATCCAGACGGGAGCACACAGCTATTGCTGCTTACTATATGTACTGTAACCTTCAGATAAATTACACAGTCACATCAGTTACACGGAACCTCATGGCTTAGTTTGTCACACACAAAGAAGCAAACTATGTCTTTACATGGCTGTTTCTCTTGACCCCAGTATGAAGGACAGAATATTAAAAATGGAAGAAAAAAAACTTGTGGAATCAGTTGTAACTCATATTTTAACTATGAAGGAGAACCTCACAATTTGGCACATGGTTTGGCATCTCAAAAAACCCTCAAATAAAACTGACAGGGGTTTGTGAATGCAGACATGAAGTCTCAGTTTGTTTGTGTGTGTGTTTGTGTGTGAGTATGAGTGAAACTCGGGGTTTATGCTGATGCTGGTGTCACTGGCAGTTGTCTGGTATTGTGTGGTAACGCTTGTGGGTGTTGTGAAATGCAGAGCATGTGAGATGATGAAAAAAATAAATTTTAAAAACTTACCCTCTGAGAAGATGAGCTGTGACTTTACACATTATTTGACAACACAGCCTGTATATAAACGTATACAGCGTGTGTGATGTCTCTAAAGAGTCTGGTGACAGTTACAGAGAGTTGCCCATAAAACAAACCAGAAAGAGAGTCACATCATTTTTTTTTTAATTTACTAAGTGTAGATGATAATTACATGGTAGATGCATGTGTGTAAACACACACTCGCACAGACAGACAAGACAAAACAAAACAAACCACTAGACTGCTGTTATTATGCTCATAAGGGTACAAGTTACAGTTATGAGGACGATCAAACATATTAAAGAGAGAACTGAGGTCTGGACCTTTCTTTATTTTCGCTGACAGCTGGTTGTTTGCTTTTTAATTTTTCCATGAAATCTACAGGGTGTGTTTGTCTCTTCGATTTTATTTTTCACAACTGATTAAAAGAAAAAAAAAAAAAAAGAAAAGAAATGACAGAAAGAGAGGGGTGCAGATCGATTGGCGGTGAGGGTACGACCACGTCAGGCAGAATGAGGAGAGGAGCTCGAGTAGAGACGAATTCAAGTTCAATTGAATACATCGATACGGCTCATGATCTTTAGAGAAAAAGATCTGTTCCAGGAGAAACGGTTAATGACACACACACACACACACACACACACTCACACTCACACTCACACACACACTTGGCATGCTCAGTATGGAAACCTACCCAGTTAAGAAGAGCACTTTCCTTATGACCGCACTCTTAGAGAATCAATATGGAATATAAAGAGCTTGAATCTTTTTCAGGTGTTTTGCTCTGACTGCCCATTACACAATAATAACACATTTCTGACTGGTGAAGCATGAGGGACAAACAAACAAGTCTCTCATCTGTCTGAGTCAGAGAGCAAATCCAAACACACCACTCATCAATTACAGCAAGGCTGCTTTCACCCAGGTCCTGACCTTCTGTGTAAGACTTTGTAAAATTCAGATGGAGAGAGAGAGAGAGACAGAGAGAGGTAGATTAAGGACTACAGGTCCAAATCTGAGCTGGAGAGACACACTAGAGCCTCTGTATACCACTTCACTGTTCACTGTGGGTTGTGTTATAGTAGAAAGAGGTGGAGATGACAAACTGGATCACACATAAATACACAACCGCATGTACATATAAACTATAGAGAACTAAAAATTAAGACATTAAACACACACTCTCTCTCTTCCTGTTTCATGAACCTAGTTTGGCTGATTGATAGCAATGGTGTCTCAGAGGGTTGGTAGTTGGGGTAGCTAAGTGTGAAATGTCTGTTGGACAATCAGTGGTTCTCAGAAAGAAAGAAAACTTCCACTCATGGGTGTGAGGTCATCTGTGCGGCAGTCTGGAGTGGGCAGCAGGAGGTCCTGGAGTGTTCTGTCCCACAGAAATAGCCTGAGTCCACTGATGCTTAACGCCTCTGCGGTCCATACTTCATTACGCGCTAAGCCAGCAGGAGACGTGGAGGAGGCGTCTGTCTGGCAGGTCCCAAACCGGAACCAGCACCACGGCCGGAGTCCTCTGGCCCAGAACAGTCTTCAGACAGCCTGCGAGCCCTGAGGAAAGAAACCAAACATACACACATGCATACAAACAAACACACACGGACACACGCACACACACACACACACACACACACACACACACACACGCACGCACACACACACACACAGACACACACGTGCACGCACAAATAAGTCCAAAGTTCTCTCATTCAAAGTCAAAGGTTCTAGTCTTGTAAAGTAGCATTGGGGCACCAACACCGGGCCCAGAGATGGCCGTCCCACTGGACGTGCCCCGAGAGAGAAAGGCTACACTTAACCCTTCGACCGCCGAGCACATCAACTATTCTGAAATTATTGACGACCTCAGAATGCCTGGCAGACTGCTGAGCCCTCTTCTCAAGTCCCTGCAGTGCAAACATATGGACAAAGAGAGGATGGACACTAAGCTCTACACCCCCACTGCGCTGCTTCTTTAACACACACACACGCACACGCACACACACACACACACACACACACTTATAGGAAACGCAAAGCTTTTGGGCAGTGTCATTAAGGACAAATTAGCAGCTTGTTATGGAGATCTTGTAGAATTGATCTGAAATCCCTTCATCAGTGTTAAAGGCACAAAGTATCGGGGGGGGGGGGGGGGGGGGGGGGGCGTCATTTGCTCAGGGGAGGCGGCGATGGGAGGTGGTCA
This sequence comes from Chanos chanos, assembly GCF_902362185.1. NCBI lineage: Eukaryota > Metazoa > Chordata > Actinopteri > Gonorynchiformes > Chanidae > Chanos > Chanos chanos. The sequence goes on from NC_044495.1 coordinate 12,118,174, forward strand.
TGAGGTTGTCGGGGATGAAAAGTTGTTGGATATCTGAGACCCCGGTCGGCCGGCCGTGGCCTTTTTATGGCAGTCTGTTCACTAGCTGAGGGGCTGCCGCTCCATCTCTCCCACACTAATTGGAGAACAGTGCTCCCATTGGTTAGCTGGATGTCACTGGTTGTTAACTTTGTTTAGGGGGATAGTGTCAACATGTTCTCTGCATTGCATCCTTCCCTTTGGATATGATAGTTCATATCTAAGGCCTTCGCATGTCCCAATACCTCCGACAGTGCGCCTGCCCCGTGTATTTTTAACGTGTACAGTGTTTGAAGATGAGGTCAATGCGCATTTTTGCACTCTGCATTCATTCAAACTGCCACAAGCCGACGGCGTATCCGTGAGGCTGGAAAGGAGAGGTCTAAATGACAAATGCGAACTTGCGAAGGGAAAATTGGGACAGAAAGGTTATTGCTCTGTTCGTGGCGGTGGCGCGATCGTTTTCACCGAGAGCTGACACAGCGCCTCAAACGCAACCTCAAAGATCTCAAACTGTGTAATTAGCTGCTATGTACTTTGACTAAAAACAGAGCAGATGAAAAGAGAGATTTTTTTTTTTTTAGGTGGTGGGTGGGCGGGTGTATTCCATAAAAGAAAAATAGTGCTCTCTTATCTTAGCGTGATGTTCACCCCTGGATGTAGAAATCCTCCCGAGATGAATTGTGAATGACACAGATTACCAGAGAGATCACAGGGAAACAATGCTAACATTAGGACAAAAGGTGTCTTTATCGTAGCTCCAAAAAAAAAAAAAAGAGCACTGTTTCATGTCAGACTTTGTTGTAGGTTTTTTTTATTTTATCTATTTATTTTGTCTTTGAGCTCAAAGATAGGCCATTATACATTGTTACAAGATTGAAGGTGAAGTAAGGTGACCAGGACAACTTGACTGATTGTGTGATGGAGCGTGTTTGTGGCTCGGTCCACAATTCTGTTGGATTTCCAGGATGTGTGATCCCCCCCCCCCCCCCCCCCCCCCACTGCCTCCCCTAAGCCAGCCTGCATGGTGTACTGCCCCAGAGGGAGGAAGTGGTTTGAGACCATTACACCCATCTTAAAAGCAATCACATTAGCACTGGCATGGAACTAAACCATCAACCCAAGGGTAGCAGCTATTATTCTGCTTCACAGCAAACTGGAAAAAAAAAAGAAAAAAAGAAAAAAAAAAATCACCGCTTATCATAAATCATTGCATATTCTCTAAAGCAATGACTAAAACTTTATTAAAAGGGACGTACTTTTTTTTCATCTGGAACCTTGATTCGGTTTCATTTGGCGTCTAAACGTCGCTTCTCTTTGAGTATAAAAGCGAAATGTAATGAGGTATTGGCAGGGCGGGCGTGGAGAGAGTGTTTATGTGAAATGGTTGACTCTTGCGCGGACCCACAGGGCTTTTAGCGAGGGGGGGGGGGAGCCCTCAGTGAGCCGTTTTGTTGTGCTAGAGTGAATCTCAAACTGTTTCAAATTAGCCGGCAAACGAGTGCGTAATTAGCAGGCATTGGCTCATGAAAATGCTTCGTTTAGGGCCGAGGTGAGTGAACAACGTGGCTGGAAGGCCAAAGGAGCTCAGCGGCGTTTCTCTGTGCGCTACAGGACGCCAAAGACAGATAAACTTAGACTGCACGCTAGTGCTTTTCAAAAAAAGGGGGGGCCGCCCGACTACAGGCCAGACTGTTGGTTCTTTGTATCTCGCAGCAACTACTGGGTATATTGTCAAAAGACTGTTAATGGAGAACGTTACTGAAGGTCAGGAGCATAAGGTTGGACGCTCTGCTATTCATCTCATCTCATTTACCTGCTAATCATCTCATCTCATCTTGTTTACCAAACTAGCTCAGCCTGATGTTGATGTTGATGTTGATATTTCACAGCGCACTACCTTGCACATAAACTAAACATATCTGCACTTTACTCCTGTTTCTTACCTTCTCTTATATATTTTATACTGTGTTTTTCAATTCTCCCCCTATATTACATTCTTTATATTCAGTTTACATTCTATTAATGTTCCGTTTATTCTGTTTCTTTTTTTTTTTTTATCCTTATCTCTGTCTTGCTCTTTTTATCATTCGGACAGTAAGCATTTCACTGCACGTTGTACTGTGTATGGCTGTGTGTGTGTGACAAATAAATGAATTTCCAAGAACGGTCCTTAATCTTAAAGCTGTGAACCTCTGTGATTTGGGAAGCTGTAAGAGCTGTATCCCATTGTAAAACTGGTGTTTTAGCTCTACTCTCAGCATCAGTGCCAAGCTCAGGACCAAACCAAAATGCCTACATTTGTTTGATTGCACTCTCCTTATTTTTTTTAAAAAAATCCTTGCTTCCTTCTTGTCTGTCTTTCTTACATTAAACTGCTTTCTTTTTTCTCTCTTTCTTTGTTTGTACATTAGACACCAGAGGCACAGTATACCCCTTTTTTTTTTTTTTTTTTTTTGCCCGCCGAAGCACGGCTCTGACCCGTGAAACCCGGCCCGTGGCGGTCTCTAAGGGCATGAGGACGTCTACCAGGAGACAGTAACAGACTCCACTTCACCCAAAAGTCAATACACGTGTGCACATATGTTATATGATCGTGTCATATGGCCCACTTTATGTGCCAGCCGTCTGAGACGTCTCAGTGGTGTCTTTTTTTTCGCTCAAATTTGTTCGACTACTGCAGTCGCGCTGTAAGCACAAGCTAACCATCTGTCATATGTATGGATTATCTCTGGCTTCCGTTTTATTTATTTATTTAGATTTCTTGTATTGCTTAGTATTTCTTGTTTAGTCAGACAACAAGATTTAAGACAACACGCTGAACCGACAGGCCTCAGCAGCTTTGAAAACTGAATTCTGCCTTTCTGAAAAAGCGACCATGTCCCCATGTACAACGTGTTCCAAATTAGCATCACATTAAACAAAACATAACTCATAGCAGTGTGGTCCAGACACCCAGTCATAAGACAATTTACACTCCTATTCATCATCTATGACCATCATTTCATTTCCCACAATAACAGGCTTTGATGAGACAGACAAAACAGGACAGTATAATCCCAGGCTTTGGCCTGCATTATAAAGCTCTAATTGATCGTTTGAAAGAGAGACAACAACAGTGTCGGGGTGACTAATGTCTGGCTTCTTCTTTTCTAGAGATGTGATGGCTCGCTGGGGACGAGAGAAAAAAAAAAAGTTCTCTTCTTTACGAGGGAACACCCTGAGTTCTTTTTTTGTGTGTGTGTGAGCGTGGAACAGCAAGCAAACCACATGAGTGACAACAGACTACATCAAATCTGAGGATGAATCAAAATAACCAAACTAGCATAACATTCCCAAGTCTACATGTAACGTGATTACATTGCCTTGGTAACTGGGCGTTCTTGAAGCAATTGGCACCTCTAAGTGTTATGCTTAGAGCGGAATGAAAAAATACGTCTTTTTTTCTTAATAAATTATACTTATTTTAAACTTTTCTATCTGAATAACCCTTGTACATATAGTCCAACAAACAAAAGCAATGGATCACTTAAATTGTCATAAAGAAGCATGCCCTATGATGCTAGAGCTCTTTGCAGCTTTTTTTTTTAATTCTATTTTTTTGTGTGTAATTGGGAAATGATATTCTAAACGTAACTGAATTGAATGATGGCACTTGGGGGTGTACTGGGGAACATGACTGCAGTGGGGGGTTAAGTGGGGGAAAGCACTTACTTGTTGCAATCTCTCTGGCCAGAGCATTACTGCTCCTGTAGAAAACCCTGGCACACAGCAGCAAGAGACGACCCTCCATCTTCTGCGCTGTGTCCTGGAACGCGGAGGCCAGCGATGCGAGAACAGGGTCTGCAGTCTGGATGTCTGGGACTAGGGTGGGCCCACACGGGGACACGTGCAGAGACAAAGTGCCACACTGGCAGCTGCTTGACTGTATGACCTGCCAGTCGACGGAGCAGCCCGGGACTTCGGCGCTCATGTGAAAGGAAGTCCTGTCTCTGGGATCGTCGTGGGCGGCGATGACGTGCAGCTCTACTGACGCACCTCTGGGTAAGGACGGGACTACAGAAACCACCAGGGGACCCGTCTGCATCTCCGTTTCACCGTAAGAATTCTCCTGTAAGGGAACACCATCAAAGAAATTGTCCCTTAACCTTATATAAACATCGAGATGAAATTTCATTACGGATTTTTTGACGTTACGTTCGCATTTGGGAGGAAAAGAAAGCCTTTCTCCATCACGATAAAAAAGGCAAGACGTTTTAAGTGCATTTCTTGACAGGACTGAGTGAAAAAAGAAATGTTTACAAAGGTATCATTTCAAGGCAGAAGATTCTAGAACTGTTTTAGCTATTTCGAGCCATTTCACGATGCCACGCGTTTATTAGCAAAGCGCCGTGATGGGTTTAAACGAGGCCTTCTGTAGAGTTAAAATCTTTTCTTTTTTTTTTTTTTTTTTCCCTCTGTGTCTATGTGTGCAGGCCATTATCACCTCTGAAATGTCTTTGGACCGCTCTCCCTGTGTAATGTGTGCCCCTCAAATAATACTGCACACACAGGGCCTCATCTGCTAATGGGGCAAAATGAGAGTTTTATAAAACAGTCATTTTGTCTGGAGTCGATAGGGCAAAAACACTTAACCCCCTTTTCAATTTACTGGATCAATTTTCATCCACTTACACCCCACTTCGTGAGTGCAGAATAATGACAGGTTATATACACTTTATTTTGAAATTCGCACAAAAAAAAAGAGAGAGAGAGAGATAGAAAATCACTGACTGAGGCAGGAGTGCTGCTTTGTCCCCGTTCCAGTCAGAGCCCCTATATCTGACTCAATCTGCCATTTACACCAACCCAGCATTTCTACCTCCAGATTAAACTTTTGTGAAAGGTCTAATTGTGAATCAACCAGCAAACCACCTCTCCTGTTTGCCTTAAAGAGTCTATGACAACATGAAAACAGAGGACAACATGAACAATGGAGGATGGGTGAATGCATTTGTGTGTGTGCGTGTGTGTTTGTGTGTGTGTGTGTGTGTTTGTGTGCTGAGGAACCCATTTGCTCCAAGTGCTATGACAGGATTCATATAAGGTTCCTGCTTTGATAAATGTTAGATTAGCACTTAGTGGACATAAGGTATTCCCCTGGAGGGGATGAGCCCTTCACTTGTCAATAGTCATTGGGGGTTGAGGGCACAGTGACATGGGGACGTAGGAGACTGCTCAGCCAGGCTTAAAGGCCAGCCCCATGGTTCTGTACCACTACTGACGCAGAGAGAGAGAGAGAGAGAGAGAGAGAGAGAGAGAGCTCTCAGGTCAGGCTCCATTTAAAAAAAAGAAAAAACAAACTTCATCATTCTTTTTTTTCCATGACTTGTCAAAGACGGTTAAATCAACAACCCACCCCATTTTCTCTTTTTTTCACACTTCAATTTTAGTCGAGAGAAGGTAAACAGACCGAGAATCGGAGAATAAGATGGTGAATTTGTCTCCACTGGTCTAGAGTGCACCACAGACACTTTATCAAGATATCTGTAGTGAGCACTTAAAACACTCTCTGCCACACTGCCAAATTCCCACTTGACAAGAATACATTTACTAGATTCATCCAATAAAAGAAAAAGGTGATGTTGGTTGATATACGGCGAAGGCTGCGGACCGTCCGTGAAGCTGGCAGTGAGTTGGGGACAGTTGGGGGTCTTTTGATGCGATCCACCGGTGTCATTAGGGTCCCCCTTCATGGCGAGGCAACCAGCAGGCACGTTCACAAGACCAGAGGAGAACAAGGTAAACCAGCTGTGTTCTCAATGCTTCCACAAGCTCCTTCTATTTCTGTTTGTTTTTCTTTAAACCTCGTCTTCCTCCTCCAACTCTCTATCCCTCTCCCTCTCTCTCTCTCTCTTCCTGCACTCTCTGTCTCCCTATCTGACCTCTTCTTTTTTCTTCCCTCTCTCTCTCCCTCTTCAAGCACTAGGCGCGCGTGTGAACTACAGTCTCTGAGGGGGTGCGGTGGTGGAAGGGGAGGACCGGGGGGGGGGGGGGGGGGCGGTTGTAGGCGTGAAAGCCGAACGGTAAACACCATAATAAGGAAGTGGTGTAAAGCCGGCTGAACAGCAGGGAGCTGATGTGCCCTGGATGTTTAGGCAGTTCCCCTACATTTCCTGCCCAGCGTGAAGCCTTCATCGACTGGACGCTGTGGCCTTGGTTTGGGCCACTGCTTTCCTGCTTTTTCTCTCCTTACATGGGAATAAACCACGGGTTTAAACCGAGACCCGCGCTGCCGCAGCAGGCTGCGACTACCATCCTAGCACCGCCCTGCAAAACTACTCCGACCAAACTTAAAAAGTTGCCTGAATATTCAGAGACATGTCACAATAAAACCCAGATAAGACAGGAATACTCAAAGAAGCTAGAGCGGACTGATTCATATAAACACAAGTAATACCATGCAGAACTTTCAACAAAGTCTCAGTGAACAGATTCCTTAATCTGTGATGGGTTTCCTAAAGTATTTTGAGTTATCCAACATTTTTAGGAATTGTGCCGTTAAGTGGGATGCAGAGCATTCGCAGTGTCAAATGAATCTGTTTAGCAGTATCGAACACAAAGCATCAAGACTCAACTTTACAAGATGTCTGTAGAGTAGCACCTGAGTACATAAACTGAGTACAAAACAAAGAAAACCAATATATATATATATACATATATATATGTGTGTGTGTGTGTGTGTGTGTGTGTGTGTACACACACACACACACACACACATACATATATATACACACTTATACTAAAGGTGAATACATCATGATGCCTGGGGGAATGGCATTGGACCAGGCCAAAGGTGGATGCGTGAAGCTAAAGACTGAAGACTTGTGGAGGGCAAAGAAAGGACAAAAATAAACAACCAAAGAGCAGTTGAAGTTGTCATGACTACAACATGAAGATCTCACAATAAAATGAGATTGGCCTCCATTGTCCTCAGTGCCTGATACTACTCTCCAAATGTCATACAAATACTGGCCTGCCTGTTCTAGCTTAGAGACCATGAGGAAAATTACTACTGTATACTGTGACCCATCACAATACACCAAACAAAATAACTACCCCCCCGCTGGAAGCAGCTGAATGGGACAATATGAGTAGATTTTGGTCAACCGTGTTCCTGGTCTTTGATTGTAGTATGGTTCTCAGTATTCAATATACAATATGTGTGACATTCTGTATTTTCATGTTAAAAAAAAAGGTATCAAAAATTCTGGAACAACGTAGTGAAAGATAGTATTGTATAATAATAGAGAAACTTCATCACACACAATGACACACAAAAACACAAACACACACGCAAAAACACACACCCAAAATATACATATAAACACACGCACTGGTGGTCCTCCAATCGCACCACTTTATAAATATTATTTCACATACACACAGGCACTGCATTCTCCCTGTGCTCCCAATTAACCCTGCAAGCTTTTTCATCCACTTGATTAGAGAAATTATCAACGCACGGCAACAGCCCGGGCGTCCATGGCGTCTGAAGCAGAACTGTTCTCGTGTTTCTATTAAAGATCCTTCCACCCCAGCACCCCCCATTTCCCCTCAGCACCACTCCCATTACCGGGGCATTCCCAAGCTGTGCCCAAGGTCCACGCGATAAATGCTACGCTATTAAAGTACAAAAAAAAAAAAACGAAGGAAAAAAAAAAAGAAAAAAGAAAACAACAGAGAGACAGGTTTGAGTCGTGTCACTTGAGCGTATCGGATACTGTAGCACAGGTCTGCCAACACATCTTTTGTCCTAAATCATCGAAACAAACAAGACAGGACGTGTGACACGTAAACAATTATTAACGATCAGTCCAGGACTGGCGACGGCAAAAATAACGATCGGTTTTCTCTCTCCGCCTGAAACAAGTCACCGAAGAAATCGTTTGGAGTAAAGTGCAGTCCAGTCTGCTAAATGTGTTAATTTAAGAGTAATGACTGAGAGTAAAAAAACAAAACAAAGTAGACAGATTTACCAAATTTCTGGGAGCTCTTGCGCTCTCGTTTATTACGTCACATTTCCCGAGGCCTAGATCCAAGCAGCTAAGGCTCTGTAAGTGGAAACACTGTAATTACTCAGAAAATGAGCTTGAATGGAACATTAGAACTAGAACATGGAGCCGGTTGGTTCGGACCGCTCTGGCAACTTGAACAAAATGGAAAAAATCTAATTTCTTCTCTTGAATATGTCAAATTAAACTACATTTGTTTGAAAAGCAAAGACTGAACTGCTTGATCCCATTTGACATATTTTTTTACAATCCAAAAGGACCTAGAAACACTTATTTGTAAGCAACACAAAAGAATATTTCTGTTACGCTTTGCTGTTTTTAACAATTTATTCATATTTATTACACATCACATAAAAATGGTATTGGAGCTGACTGGCATTACACTGTGCCTTCCAGCCTTTGTTTGTTTTTTGTTTGTTTTGTGATACTCCATTTCAGTCACAAAAGTGACTTACTGGTGAGACAGCATTTGTGAATCACTGTACTTTTTCCACTGGTATCTGAGGTGTCCTGAATGAATAAAATCACTGCATTATCAAGTCCCATAAAGGAAAATTTAACTGCCAGTCCTTGTACCAGATTAGATAACTGATGTCTGCATTCAGCAGTTTTTCTTTGTCCCTGAATTATTCCATCATAGAACACTGTTCACTGCTCTCTCTGAGTTGCCCTTTGTAACTGAAGGAGTGTTGGCACAACTGGGAAACAGGCAGGTGGGGAAGATATTCCCTCTTTCTCTCCAAGGGGGCTGTGTTATCTGGGTCTGACCTGTGTTAAATATTCTCATTACACTCACTTCAAATGAGCGCAGGCCATTCACCTAAACCCCCCCCCACCCACTCCCCCAAGGGAGAACCAGTTCAATAAGGAATGGATAAAACAGACAGAGTGTGCAGTAGTACACAAACCTGACTCAACACAATCCCCAACACAGTTACTATATCCATTAAAAGCTCACAGACACACACACACACACACACACAAAGACGCACACAGACACACACACACACACACACACACACACGAGAGATTCCAGTGAGAGACTCTAAAACGCGATTTTTTTTTTTCTACATCTTGACAACCTATTCTTTCTTTCACAACGATCCAGATTATGACGAGATGACTTTTAGCGTATCAGAGGTTTTTGGAGTCAAAGTCCACACAAATAAAAACAACCCGCAAATCTTTAATCTGATTCAGAGGATGACGGATCAGCAGAGATTTCTAAACAGGTGGCTGATGTTGACAAACTTGGATGACTTTTAGCCTTGGCCCTCTGACTGAATCTCGGACGTCTCTGACGCATTTTGTCCCTTAGCGAACCCGTCCCGCGATATGCAAAGTTCCTAAAACGACAAAAAACCATCTGTGGAGACCACGGAGGTGATCTCCCTCCTTCCTCTGCACTCGACATCATCTCCAAACCTGTTTAGGGAGCCTGGGAAGAGGCCAAGCTATAGTGTCAGTCGCCTCCAATCATCTCATCTCTCCATGTGGAGGGATGAGTTTATGCCACCTCTCCTGCCAGAGATCAGCGGATTACTGGAGAGGGAGCAGCCAGGCTGGGGGAAACCTGCTGCCCTTATTAGCCATGTGCAGTTTGGGCTCTCTGAGGAGGCTGTTTTTTTTTTTTTTTGTTTTTTTTTTGGGAGGGTGGGGCGGAGGGGAGGTTTAAGCTGCTCTGAGGTTTCCAGGAAAGCTCTAAGAGGTGGTGGAGTGGGGTAAAGGATTAGGGAGGCTCTAAGGAAGACATCTGCCTCTGTGCCAAGCTTCATATTATCAAAGACACCAGCGTTTCCCACAACATCAACTTTTCATGAGGGCAAGTGCTGGTAAATACCAACCTCTTCCTGGCTTTGCCTTTTCCCCCCCCCCCCCCCCCTCTTTTTTTTTTTTTTCTTTAGACGGGGTAAGGAGGCAAGGGAGAGCCATGAGTAGCGTTTCAGTGTTTCAATTCCACTATTTTTGTTTAAGAATTTAACTATCTGACATCATGTACAATGAGTGCTGTCCTCTATAGTTTTAACATGTAAAACACTATCATTTGATTGGTAAAGACTATAAAGTCTTACACGACCATCTCAAGTATTTCATTCACATCTCTTTATACCATAGCCATCCTTAACTGCAAATAAAGGAAGAATATGAGGCTAAAGGTTTAAAATCTCAAAGCCTTCAGCCTTTAAAATCAAAATCCAGCTATCATCACATCCCGTGGAGTGCATTAAAGTCCCGTCAACAGAACTGATTAACAGTAAAAGCACAATGGTGAAAGGATTACAAAATGGTTCAGTTTGAACGTAAGACAGCTGGGTGTCGGAGGCTCACCTCGGTGTGGATTTCCCGTAGTTTCTTGTTCCAGGCAGCAGTGACGGTGGGGATGTGTCTGCTGTGGGTGACATAGCAGTGGGCTTGCAGGGCATGGGCCAGGGTCAGGTGAGACCCCATCACTTCCAGAACTTTCTCCATGTGGCTAAAGCAGAGCTGACTCTGACTGCCCGCGCCTCCATCCAGAAGCTTCATGGTGCAGGGAATAAGGGCGATCTGACCAGCGCAGAACACGCTCTCCTCCACCTGTCACACACACACACACACACACAAACGTAAAAATATAAAAACACACAGCAAAGTTAGATTAATTCTATTTTTAAATGGATTTCAAGATCAATCAGTCAATCAATAAGTAACTAAATAACTACATTTAAGACAAAGACTTACTCTAACCCCACGGACTGCTAGAGTTCAAGCAATTATCAAGTGGAGTCTAGTTTTATATTTCATCCCTAAAAACATGTGTGTAAGTCATCACTATTATAATGGATAGAAATCTGTATCGCTACCAATTAAAACTATGACAAAATCAGTGAAAAGTTCAATGTGATAGAATTACTTTTTTTTTTCAAGAGTAATGTTCTAAATATTCAAGTTACTCTTAATTCATCATTTGACTCTGCCATAGCGAACACAATCTTTCCCTTGGGTTGATATTACTTTTTAGATGTTTCTAATACATCTATTTGGCTAGCCATAAGGCCAACGTAAGCATAGCTGGTTTCTGGAAATAAATTCCTCTTCAAAATCAATCTATTGCTTGAAACACGATTACGTACTCCCAGCGAGCTGCAGGCGGCTATACCACTGCAGCAGGTTGGGAAACATGTCAAAAATGATAAAAGATTTTCTGCTTTTGAACAGAAAAATGGCCTGTGACGACATTGGACTGTTCCGAAAATCAAATGACGCCAACTCCGTGATTTGATTTCACGACGACCTCTGCATGCGAGGCAAGACATGGGAATTGCACAAAACAAAATTTCAGCTTCAGAGAGATTTTTAATAGGCCCGTTGTTGCAGGTATGGTTTTCTGGGAGATTGTATTCACTGCAGCTTTGTCGTTCTCCATAGGACAGAGAATATCAGTCTTGAATATTCTGAACATTAGTCCTAGTTTAACATCTGAGAAATGGGCCTCAAATTACCATCTATAAAAGGTCTGTGTTTGAATATGGAAACATCAATTAAAAGATTACACCCTCTATGTTATTTTAGCACCTTTAATACACGGTTCACACTGCCAATGAAAGCACAGCACCTCTACACAGATGGGTGTTTAAAAAGTGTGCATCGTTCACGTGTGTGCTTCATAAGCATAATTAGCAATTTGATAATTAGCCGGGAATCCAAGACAAACGCTCTCTCCAGGAAGTTTGTCCACTCGATAATCTTGGCGGTAAAAATCTATACGATTAATTCCATCAGATATGCGTGTCACTGTTTGACATTTGAGAGGTCAGGTCCTGGGAGACCTCTAGGGGTGACCATTACACTGAAAAGATCAAACTCTCACCGGTGCACCATGGCCAGGGTAAATAGCTATGGGTGACACGGTGTTAATTGGGTCTCTGGCAAAGACTTTTCACCGCAGAAGATCCTGGCCCGTTAGCATGATGACCTTGTAAGGGATCAGAGCCTATTTAATCAATTGATGTGTGGTGTTAACAGCAACGTTTTTAACTGATTAGCATACTCAAATGGGTGTTGCATTTCCAGACTGGATTACCAGGCTAAATACAGACCCCCGATATTACTAACAGCATAATGTCCCACGTCACCTCTCCCTCTTGTCTTAATTTAATGTCTACAGGCACAGACAGCTTTCTGGTCAGGTCAATACTGCACGAAACATGAAAATGAGAATGATATTTAAAGGGACTACATGTTTGACTACATGTTAAGAAAGTTAGAGACAGATACTCTGTCTCCTTTTCTGAACGCATTTTTTTTTGTTTTTAGCATTCTGCTCTAACAAGCCCCCCCCCCCCCCTTCATATTAATATCAGTGCTTTGTAGAACATGTTTTGAGAATATCAGATCAACAATAAGCGCTTTTGCTGGAGGGGTAGTCAGTCACATCTACTCTCATAATCATACGCGTTTCCCATGATTCCTTGCTCCTGGGCTGACTTGTCAACTTTGATGAATCTTCAGCATCTGTCTCCGCTGCCTCCAAATTACCAGTACGGCAGCAGAGACAAGGAGACGTGTAGAGGATGGGCGGGGAGAGGGAGGAGGGGCGCTCAGGGCTTTCTTACGACTGGATCAATCAGTGGATCATTTACCTGGGAGTCTTATTTGGTCAAGCACGAGCGGTGTCATACAAGTCAGCATAATCTAAATGCAACATCAACAGCAAACCGTCAACAACCGACCGTCACCGGCGCGAGCCTTCAAATGCCCTCGGATCTTACCCGCGGAATCCGGCACCAGGAAAAACTCCTAACGAGAGAGCCATCAAAAAAGCACACCGCTTTCTTTTTTTTTTTTATTGGGCCATTATTTGTGATTTGAATATCAAAAGAAACCACAGCAAGGGCCCCCTTCTACTGTTAACCTGAAAAACTCCCATAGCTTTGGAAAGCAGGTGTATGGTGATCAATTATTAAGGGGCTCTCTCACATTACTGTGTGTGTATGTGTGTGTGTGTGTGTGTGTGTGTGTGTGTGTGGAGGGGGGTTAGGACCGTGGCTTTTTACTGTGAACCTGCAAGTGGGAGAAAAATTGGTGAATACTATTTACATAAAATTAACAGTTCAAAAGAATGAGTTCACACACCAATCAAACTTGTTAATTGACTGTCAATGGTGTGTCCCTGAACATACAACACAACTCCATTATTCATACTCGGCGCTGACAGGGAAGACAGTCCAATTTGCATGTGCGTCCAAAACCTGATCAACAGCCACAATACTCCATGCATTTTTAATGGAGCAGAGAGAGAGACTCATTAATATTCATAGGGGTCAAACAATGCCATATTTCGTTTAACTTCCTTTAACCAACAAAGACTTTTTTTGTTTATTGTTTATTTTTTTCCCCCAAGAATCAACTTAAATGGCTACAATTTCTGAGAAGATCCATATGAACTCTTTTTGAGACAGGGTAAGCTGAGATCCTTGAGTCTTTGAATTGGGCATTTTACACTAATTACTCACGACTGAGTCACACAGAAGTTCATTTCTGAAATGCAGGATTTTTGTTAATATGGTACCAGCGCATCTCAGAGACTCAAGTCATTTCTAAATAGCTTCCAAATTAAAAACCCAAGTAGCAGAACTCTTCAAACCTCAGTATGTCTACGGCTAGACCCCAGCATGCTTTGCCTCTTAAGCATTAATTAAATGCGTGTTTTGGCTTCACGCTTTATTGACCTTTATTTCGCGACTTAAACACCATCATTTTTCATAAAGTCAATGACCTGTCAAAAGGTCAGCCAGCCTCAAGGTCTCTGTCGGGTTCCACGTTTTTACGTGTATGTAAATGTTCCACTCAGACAGGCGTGGGGCGGGGTGGGGTTGGGCTGGGGGTGCGGGTGGGGGTGGCAATGCTGAAGCTGGCTATGACACCTCTCCACTCTTCACTACAGGGAAAGCAGTTTAATAGAAATCTGCATTACATGACCAACTGTACATATCGGTGTTTGTCTTGAGAAGCAAGGCAGGTGAGTGGAGATGACATGATGGACACCGGTAAGGCTTTTAGACAGCTCAAGGTGTGGGACAAGAGCTTGTGTAAAGTTGCCTGCTGTTTGTGAGGAGACAGCTTCAGCTCTCTGTCCAAAGACATGGTCAGAAAAATCAGCTCAGAGTCCTGTCAGACATGATAATGGTCATATTTCTCTCACCGAATCCTCATACATAATGACAGCAAGAGAACGGAAGCATATATGTACACACAGACAATGACACAAACGTTTACAGTGAAATGTGAAAAGCTGGTCTAAGTATTGTTTTTTTTCTTCCCTTTTTTTTTTTTTTTTTTTTTTTAGAGGCTTTGATTTAGTATTTCGTTGCATTGGTGATAGATAAGAGAGGACAGAATTTGTTGGATGTAACTGTTGGATGTAGAACTTGTAGTACTACGTACTACAGAGAGGGGGAGTTATTGCATTACTTTATCACATCGAATAATTCAGCTCCCATAATAACAAACATTCATTTTCAAGACCGAACATGAACACGCTTCAGCGAGAAGAGTTTTGCACGTATCTCATGCATGCGCTGAGCTATCCTTTTTGGAGTCGTTTAAAGTCTTGAGAGGCGTTTGTTGTGGGCAGCGTGTACCTTGATTATTTAGTGTATTTGATAAGGAGTCGGGTTTGTCGGGCTTTCTGCGCTGTGACTGCATTTTCGGCTTGCTTCAGGTCTTTGAGCTCTTTCACCATTAGTGTGCTCAGAGCCAATCACGTCTGACTATGAGAGATGTTAAGAGATGGGCTCACACAGCGCTACGCCCTAAGGTAAAATCTCCTGCTCTGACACCTCATTTCTACACGGAGAAAATGTTCAGCACAACCGCCAAAAAAAAAAAAAAAAAAAAAATTGCTTTCCTTTTCTACCGGCTTTGTTAAAGACAACAGTCATCACCACTCAGAGAGAAGGAAATAAATAAAGAAATAGATAAAAATTAGTTTTGTTTTAGTGTTTTGTTTTTTTTTTTTTTTTTGCGTGTGTGTGTGTGTGTTTTGTTTTGTTGTGCTTGTGTTCTACTTAAAGCCTTGCTCATATATGCTCAACTGTCACACAAAATCAGTGTAACTTTAAGAGCGACATAAATAGCCGAATAGCGAAACGCACAAAGGACAGCTGATATACAAGGAGCCTCTTAGAACAGGCTCTGGGTCTCTGGGTGCATATTGACGGGGGGGTTGGGGGTGGGAAAGATAACACAATTACAGACATATTTGTTAAAAAAAAAAAAAAAAAAAAACACCTCATGATCATAACGGCAAATCTCAGAGCGTCGGACAGAAATGTAGGAATGATGAGCTGGTGAGGAAATGAAAACGGGACCATTTTGCACGGGCACTGGCCTCTTTTCTCTGTTCCCTTCACTCAGCCGCAAATACCCAGCATCCCTGGCTGTCTGACCCCGACAAGCCCATTGCCAGAGACGCCCGCGTGGATAAGTAACACTGTCACGTCGGCTTTTGTCAACTTTATGCTGATTACTCTGCTCCATGGGGCTGTTTGAGAGTGTAAGCAAGGTCAGGAGAGACTGCAAAAAAAGATACCCACTTCACACACACACCAGAATAAACAAGACTGGAAAATATGCCTGTCTATCAAACCAGTTTTCACTGTTATGTTTTCACTTCAGTGTATTTTGTGTGTGTGTGTGTGTTTAATTTAATTACATGATTCCCTCCAGCACATGTTAAATAAATGATTTATTAACATATAAAAATATCGCAAGAAGATATGTTTTGAATGAAAAATAAAATCATATGATTGTAGCAGAATGAGGGAGTCACAATGTCGGTTGAAAAACGATGAACACTAGTGTACTAAGGGGCAATGATGAAGGGGGCATGTTTTTCTCTTTGCGTTAGGGGGCACAAACTGCCCTGCCGCCGTCAACTGTCTGGCCCTCTGCTTTTTTGACAAATTGGTTGTGAGGCGTTTACGACTGATGCACATATCGCAAAAATCATTTCTGCCAAGCTTCCTCTATGACCTGCCCGTGGGACATGACAAGCTTTTCGATTCATCGCTCTATCAAACTGCATCTTTCCAGGACAATGCAAATTATGACAAATTCCATCATCCCGCGTTATGCGCTTTCTTGCTAATCTCTCTAATTCGAGGGACTGGGCGAGGGGAATCGCCATTTCAGCTGAGGGGCATGTTGTCTGATTGAATGATGCTGAAGCAGCATCCCCGTCGTCCACCGCCACCCCCACGCCCCCCCCCCCCCACACCCCACACTGCCCCCCCCACACCCCACACTGCCCCCCCCCACCACCGTTCATTCTCTACTTCCAGCTGCGACCACCGCTTTCTTTCTTTTCTAGATTTTTGTTTGTTTGTTTGGTTTCATGGTCAACACAACCTTTTTCTTAATGTCAAATTCCCAGTGTATGTGGCGCATATCAAAATCAGTGGCCATCTGGACCTGGGACTGGACGGTCAATAAAAAAAAAAGAAGAAGAAGAAGACATCGTCTGAACAAATGATGGAACAAACTTTCTGTGGCTTTCATTTGTGTATTTAGGATGGTATGTCTGTAATAAATGCGTGTGTGTGTGTGTGTGTGTGTGTGCGTGGGGGTGGGTGGAGCGGCCATACTGTGTGAGATGGAGACTTTTGTCCTCCCTGTTTCCCTGTCTCTTGTCAGCCCTGTCACATTGGGGAAGCAGTGGTTCCAGATGGGACAGTCAGCCTGTCTCTGCCTGTGAGACAATCATTTAGCAGGTAGCACACAAGCCTTCGGACATACCAAGGTTACCAAGAGAGCACTGCTTAGAGGGAATGGACAACCTGAAGAAGACAGCTATAAATATAAGCCAGGGAAAAAAAAAATATCAAAACGCCACTGTGTGTGTGTGTGTGTGTGTGTGAGAGAGAGAGAGAGAGAGAGAGAGAGAGAGAGAGAGAGAGAGAGAGAGAGCGAGAGAGAGAGAAGCTCCTTGACTGTCACTGCAGTTCTGTTTCTATTCAAAAGATGGCAGTATGACTGCATCAAAGACATCACTCTGTGCTCCTCTCTCTGGCTCAGGTTTCAGATGTCTCATGTCCTCTCCTACAGTTTTCCACAGCATACAAAAACTAGCCCCGCTTTAATTGGAAACAGTTTAAAAAAAAAAAAAAAAATACATCAGTGCTATTTACGTCATTAAAACGGCATAAAAAACAGAACACTACATCATTAAAATCAATATTCGTTGATAGCTAAATTGAAAGCCTTTGTAAATCAAGATGCTTTTGGGGGGGGGATCGATAAGACATTCAGGGTTTATACTGTTTCTCTTTAGTGTGAGCATAGCACATCATAGCTTCCCATCTTTTAATAAGATTTTTTAATAGGATTTTACTCTAATATAGAAGTTGAAAAAAAAAAAAGTACGTCTTCTTGTCTGTGCAAGTTTTGTCTCCGCAAAACGTAAAAGATTTCTGTTTTTGTCTCTTTAGACACTCTCTTTTATATAAGAATTTTCTGCTTCTCACCTTGAACCTTTTGGTTCAGTTCACATTTTTCTTTACCATCAAGAGTTTCAGGACGAACATTCACAAAATTCCACTCACATTTACAAAATACACTCAAATGAATAATAAATAGGACTAAACCTGAATACAGTGTGTCCAGTCACAGAGGCTTGTTGAAACAGGAACACAGTCTATAATTTATCTGTTATGCTTTCATATGTGCGGAATGAACCAGAATGACAATGGCTGATAAAAAATGAATGACTCAGGTTAAAAGTTACCACTCTGAGGAAGGTCTCCATGAGAAATGAATGACAAAGTGAGGGGCTGAAAAGTAAATGAAACATAAATGTTAATACCACCACGCTATCAGTTTCGGCCACAGTCACTAAAACCGAACTGTCGCCTCCTGATAAATTAAGAAAAAAAAGTCGCAGCCAGCTGTCATCACGTGAATACGCGATAATCATATTTTACTTTAGGCACCTGCCCTCATCATCCACATGAAGGAATTACACCATTTCAACCATTTAAAAAAAAAGGTCAAAAAAACAAGCTAAAAATAGTTGCTGAGACAAAAACTCAATGCAAAATTTTCCCCTTTAAGCCACACATTAAAGACAGACCACCTGGGTAATAATTCTCTCTGATTACCATTCAAATCTAGCTCAATTTATCTACAACTGAACATCAGAGAATCCCTCTCTTTCACCCCCATCCCTCTCTCTCTCTCTCTCTCTCTCTCTCTCTCTGCCCCCGCCTGTCCTGTCAGTTCTGGCCTCACATCACTGCAGGCGCACACACACAGACGCACACTGGCATGCAGGAATAGAAGGACTTGTTACCATAGTAATAGAACGGTTATACATCTCTTCTCTTTGAGACGGTGATGAAAACGGACAGCGCTCGTTGTTTCCTCCTTTTATATATGCATTTGCTTTTCAGTTATTTACCTATGTCGCCTCTCTCCAAAAAGAAATAAAGAAATAAAGAAAGAAGGGAAAAAAAAGAAAGAAAAACAAGGATCTTTAGATTTGATGGGTTTTAAAGTATTGATGGTATTTTACACAAAACCTCTGATTCATTCCACCACTCACTGAATGAGTGCATTAGTCAAATGTTTTTGGGGAGTGTATCATCCTTAAAAGAATTACACAACGATACTTAGTAATGCTTGTCGCTGCTATCACTGAGTAAGCAAACTTTAAGTGCTCTCAAAGTTATTTAAATCACTCTCGAGACAGATTGCAAAGCTTAAATTAAAAACTGAAAAAAAAAACTCTGCTTATGGCTGCAATGCAATATACAGGATGTTCCTGCAGTAGTTGAGGAAGAAAAAGAAACACAAGATGCATTGTACTGACTGTAGTGAATTAAAATGGAAAATGGAGGGAGAGTTCACCAGTGTTGTATGACGCTCTAACGCAAAACGCGATCTTAAGACATCTTCAGTGAGGTTAGGTGGGTTTGTGGTCACGGCTATTGCTGCATTGTTTGGCTGAGCGTGTGTGTGTGTGTGTGTCTATGTGTGTGTGTGTGTGCGTGTGTGTCCTCCTTCCTGTGGCTTGTTGACATGAACCAAGGCAGTCAGGCACCAATAATACATGAAGAGCCATTCAGAGGTAATTAGGATCAGTTGTCAAGGCTTGGGCCATTAATGAAGGAGTGTGTGGGACTGAGGCCACAGAAAGCAGCGGTACAGGGCTCCAGGAACCAGATTCACTATGACAGATCCAGTCCTCCTCGTGTCCTCTGCCCGGTACAAGCTAATACCGGCCCCGGCTGCGTTGTGCGACGGCAGATAATGCACCTAACGTGGGAGATGATTCCGGAAAATGACTGCTGCCACTGCAGGTCAGGCTCCATGTGGGCACGGGTGGAAGGGGGGGGGGGGGGGCAGGGGGAGGGCGGTAGAGGGAAGAGAAATAATTACCCCTCCCTGCATATAACACACACACACACACCCTGCTGTCCACCACCCCCATATAAACCACCCCCTCATTGTATCACAGATGACCTCACGTCCACACACTCTGACACACACACACACACACACACACACAAGCGCGCGTGCGCGTGCGTGTGCGCGCCCTGTCCTACATCTCAGCGTGTGCCGCGGTCTGGTAAGCTCAAAGGGCAGCCAGTCATGGGCAAAGCACTTGTGTCAACGCACAAATGCTTGTGCGTACAGAAAGGACGAGAACAGGAGTGTGTGTGTGTGTCTGTGGCTCAGTTATCATTGTCCAGTTAAATCTGCCATACAACTCTGACCATCCAGCTAGCGTACAAACAGAGAGGGAGGAGAGAAAGCAGGGGGGAGATGTGATTCACTTCACAGATGAGACAGAGAGCGGGAAAAAACCTGAAAGACAAACGTTACGAGGCCTGTTCTCCATGCAACACACTGCTGCCACGCGGCATGTGCCGCTCTCCGGCTGTCAGTCATCTATCAAAGCTGGGGCTTGTCACAAGTGACTCATCCAGGTCAAACCTGACTTTTGGGTGATATAGCTGGGGTCCAGGTACAAGGGGCAGCGTGGGAGTAAACAGGTGTGTGTTTCTCAAATCCCCATCCCACCCCAACCCCCCCTTCAGGGATCCCACAACCACATTCCACTCATAGAAAACAAAACGGACTTGGAAAGATGGGAGGCGTATTCGGCAGGTTCAAGTGAGTCCGGTTGACTCCGAACTTACAGGGAAAACTGAAAAGACAGGTTTGAATAAGATCCATCAGTCTGATCCTTCTAGAATGAGTATGGTGATGTCCTCGTCCATGACGGGCCCGAGTAAGAGGGTGCGGCTGACCAAAAAAAAGTCTTACCTCGTCTGTCAAAATACAGTTTTTACGTTCACTCTTAACATAACCAGCGGTCGAATGGCTTTTTTTTTACAAGTGGTAGTTCACGCTCTCGAAACTTGTATGAGGCAATCAGCTCGTACATTTGCACGCGTTCAGATCGGAGCAGCAAATAAAAGAAACAGATCAAAATACTTCTGCAGGCAGCAGAGTCTGTAGATGATACGCGCGAGAAGTGTGTTGTGAGGTTTGATCAAACACGCGGCTCAGAAGCCCCATTTTTCTTGTGCTCAATTGCTCCACAACTGCTCTCTCTCTCTTTCTCTCTCTCTCTCTTTCTCCCTCGCTCTCTCTCTCTCTCTCTCTCTCTCTCAAAAGTGATCATTTGTTCTTTTATTAGAGCTGATAGCATCCCTGCATTGTTTCAGCCTCATCGCTGGAGATCCATCCCACAGTTCTAGCCTCCAGCACTTCATATTATTGCCGCATTATTTCACGCATGCCTGCCTCTTTTATCAACTGCTTCTGAAGTAATGTTAATAGACTAGAAAATTGAGACATTTATGAAGTATAGGCTGTGTTTATGAAAAAATCCATAAAATATGACAGGGGCGAGGTGAGATAAAAGAGCGGTTTTAATAGATTACGGCGAAGGGGAGATCGTCAAATGTCTGACAAGATGCCTCCTTCGAGATCTCGTACTTTTATAGTATTAATTTTGTTGTATTAAAAATGAAGTTAAACGTCCTAATTAATCTGTACACCCTGTATATCCTCCTCCCCCCGTCATGTATAAGACCCATGTGGCCTCCGTGAGTTTTAGGGGCTTTGCTTTTTGGTTAATTGCCATCCTGTAGTAATTGAGGTGGATGCTGCCTCCTTTGGCAGAGTGTGCTGAATAACTTCATAAGGGGAAAGAGTAAAGCTTTCAAATCATTTCTCTCCTCTTCTTCTCTTTATGATACATTTAGAGGGAAAAGAGTACCATGGAAAAAAAAAATATATGTGTGCACTTAATTATAGGATTATGTTTGAGTTTTTTTTTTTTTTTTCTCTCCATAAGAAAACTGTTGTGAATCAAAGACAGTTTTATAAAAAGCCATTGGCACAGCCTTAAACCATGTCAATTCACGCCACAGTCCTCTGGTGCTGTAATTTCAAGAGGAGACTCATGTCAGAACTAAGTGTAAAAGCACACACACACACACACACACACACACACACACAAATATACAGACGCAGACACAGGCACACACACAGACACACACACACACACACACACACACACACACACACACACACACACACACACACAGACACACAGAAACTGCTGCCTGAACTTAACCTAAGAACCCACCAATGAGAGACTGAGCCACAGCCTAGCTCATTGTTTTAACACATTTAGGCCCCGTGAGGAAGATGATCTAAATTCTGCTGCAGCTGGAACAGTCTGCTCCTCCTGCTGATGCTAATTGTGAGCGTCAGATCCACTTTCCCCACTGCTCGATTGTCCATTTGACAATTTCCCAAATCCAATGCAAATCCAATTCCAGATCCCACATGAGGTTTCCACAAAATAAGCCCCCGATTCCCATTGGGAAGAGAGGGGAGTGGGGAGTATTCCCAAACCTGGGAATATCACTGCAGTAAGCCCCCAACAAGCCCTGAAAATTTAATCTGTAAATAGAATTTACAGCCAAATGTCTCATGGGTAAAGTATTTATCTTAATTTAACAAGGGATCTGTTGTTTAGCAGTCAATAGTGTTTCTGTAGCTTATTTATTTATTTAGAAAAAGGTTGGGGGGGGGGGGGGGACTGGGAGGATCCTAAATCATATTATTGTTATGAAATCAAGCAAGTTCTTTTCCGCGGCTAGGAAACGAGAGCGAACGGGCCGCATCAAATAGCGAAGGTGTGCAGCGTTGGGCGTTTTGGACCTCGTGCTGTTAAGTATGACTTTGGTTAATGAAGGGTCATCTCTAACCATCTGCCAACATGCATGCCTAATCGTCTGTTATGAAAGAAAATTGATTTTCTTCACAAAGAAAATTTCTCTCCCCGCTCTCCCTCCCCCACCGCCCCCCCCCCCCCTTTTTTTTTTCTTGTTTGAAGAAGAGAACAACTGATGAGGACTGTAAATCTTTAAGGAGGGGTGAAGAAGAAAGCTTCATGGATCTTTTAAAACAGTGCGTGAGTTAATTCTTCTGAGCGTGTTTACAAGTGTAACCAGCTAGTCATTAAAGGAGTTATAGACGCTATTGTAATTCCTTTATACTTGATAAACAAATTATGCAAATTGTGACAAATTCAAGTCACCATGAGGCACATTAAATCAGCAATAACTATCAAAATAACAAAACAAAAACAAATTGGTTGGAAGAACTCTGACCTCTTGAATCGTATCTCAAGGCAGCACAATGATCAAAATAAAATCTGTCACGCACCCAAAATTCCTCATTAACTGTAACGGAATTATTATGCTAAACATGACCCCAAACCAGAACCCAATCAAGGGTATAACTGATAGAAATAGGCATAATCAACACACAAATTAAATTATCATTTCTGTGCCTCCCGGTTGATTTCACCGAAATGATCGCAAAACATATTGAAGGGCCTAGAGCAACCTACAACAACAGCGTAAAGGTTAACTAATTCTGTAAATCAACGCCGATAAGAATCTGTCACAGAGCCAAAGAATCTCAGCAGATTCTCTGGAAAGCGGAATAAAGGTTGAGCAGACAGAACACATCAAGCTCACTCTATGACAGATATCCCAAACTATCTTCAAAATCCCCAGAGGTAAGTGACATACCGGGCAAGCTGTCTGCATGCTCCATCTAGAAGACTAAAAACCTGCACATACTAGACTCAACTGTTCCCTGTTTTATACCACTACACTGAATACATTTACACATTTAAGGCAATTAGAGGACTTCCATGTACATCCAGTAATGATATCGAACGTTTGTGGTGCAATTCCTGCGTTAATGCCCAAAAAGATTTCAGAATAAAAAAAAAAAAAGAAAAAAAAAGAACGCCGGAACAACGGTCGAGAGAGACGGTAATTTCAAGGAAATAATTAAGATGCCCAAAAAGCACTCATGCTAAATTAAACCATTCTCTGCTTTTAATGGGATTTAACAATTAATCACTAATTATTTCTCTGAGAAAAAGAGAGAGAGACAGAGAGAGAGAGAGAGAGAGAGAGACAGAGAGAGAGAGAGAGAGAGAGAGAGAGAGAGAGAGAGAGGGAGGGGATTTGTGTGCGATTCCCTGTGAGCCCCTCTACAGTACTGAATGGCAAAGAGCCCATTCTCTGGGTACGTGGCTTCACCATCAGCCCCAAAACACACTTTCTCATTAAGATCGAGTCGTGGGGGGCAACACTTACGCATCGGCACAGCGAGGGGGTAATTGTATCAATATGGGGAACTGTCTAGCGCATTAAAACATTGTTAATATACTTTTCCGACCTAATGAATTCAACATGAAGGCGTCAAGCGCTGATCCAAAATAGGCCTTAACATGACGACGTCACAAGAGCAAGTGACTGATACGGAATATTTGTGTTATTATGCTGGCTAATTCAACAGAGATTAATCTGTGTGAGAATTCAATCAAATTCGACAACGCAGTGCTCTGAGTGGAATTGCAGGGCGGTAGGTATAGTAATGACTCAATGTTACTTCACCATTATTAAAATGATGGCAATAATCATCACATACCGTATTGTCTCGGTACGCGCGGCAGAGCAACGGCAAAGAAAAAAATCTTCGATTCTTAACAAACCCCACATTCACAAACCTTATTTCCAAAGACTCATAGCAAAGGAACGCAGGGGAAAGTAAGAGAAATACAAAAAGACCTTAAATTTCATGTTTGCGCAAATAATTTGACAGTCTAATCTCTGGAAAAAAAATGTATGACTGAAAGAGAGAGAGTGTGGCATGTTAAAGCTCTTCCACACATGTTTTCATTCACAGGGAAAATCTGAAGGAGAGATCAATGGAGAGAGGAAGAGATGGACACTTGTGTTGTTGACAGTAACTTGACAAGTATAATCCCTTTTCTGACTGTGTAAACAACGCCAGCAGTCACGCAAGGAATCGCCATATTAAACCGGCCCTGTCGCGCTCTGGAATTGCATTAGCTGTTTGTTTTCACAACAGACTTTACACAAAACAAATCTAATATACCCACACAAGTGTACATGGACACACACACACACACACATTTGCGTCACTGATTGATGCCACCTGACGCGTTTCAATTGTCCAGATTTCTTCTTTTTTTTTTTTTTTTTTTCTTCTTTCCCAGGTTCAAACATTTCACGAGGTAAACACAAAAGTTAACACGTTCTAAAACTCATTAAATAACTTACACTTTTTCTTTTCTTTCAATGTTTAACTCGCAGTTTCCCGCCCATCTACTGTGTGAGTTTGTCATCGGGAAGCTAAGTGATATAGACTGTTGTGGACTTACCCGTACGGCTTGGCTGTAGGGCCCTGTGTTGGCTGGGGCCCAATGAGAAAGGCTCTGAACATGGAGAGTTTCTCTCCTCCTCTGGCTCATGTCCTCCTCCTGGATACCCTGGGTCCAGTCATGGAGCAAGCAGTCCATCTGAAGGAGCTGCCCAGGAGGCAATGGGGCCTGAACACACACCCTGCAGGGATACACACATACAGCGAGAGGGCAAGGAGACACGTGAGGACATCTGCGTGAGAAAGGCAGAGTAGTAGGAGGAAGGGATATTTCTCAAAGATGTGTACTGACTTTTATACGTTTTGATTTAAGCGATCTCCTTCTTAATACTTTTATTTGTTTGTTTGTTCCCCTGAGTTTATGAGTTTGGTCTGGTTTTTTTTTGCTCGGGTCCTGGTCGTTCAGATAGTGAAGCTGATGAAGGTTTTACCTGGCAGGTGGGTTGTGACCAAAGAAGGAGCTGTAGACAGAGTTCACTTTACTGAAATGTTCCATGTCTCTCACGTAAAGGTGAACCAGGACCACGTGCTTTAGCTCAAATCCTCTTTCCTTCAGCATACCTGATGACAAGCATGATGTATACTCTTTTAAAAAAAACCCACAAATACACAAATATATACAAAAAAACCCCCCAAAAAACAACGTCATCAATTTTCTAAAAGTTTTGGTCTTGCACACATGAAAATTTAGACTGCTGATAACAGCAATACTGATATGCGCAACTATTGAAATTTGTCACCAACACAACGGGACACTAGGGATGAGAATGGCTGAATGCTAGTCTCCAAGCAAGGCCTCTCTCTCTCTCTCTCTCTCTCTCTTCCGTTCTCGTCTCGTGCGATGTCTAGTTTGTTTTTCCTTTGCAGACACTGGCTTTTCGGCGCACTTCACACAGTACACTCATACAAAGCGGCTGTTCATGAAATATTAACTTGCTTCGCATTGTCTCAGAGCTGTGAAGGCTGTACGGCAAAGTAAGACGATAAACATTAAATATGCTTTTCATCTTGGGCCTCTCTTTCTTTACAAAAAAAAAAAAACGAACAGCATCTTTTGTAAAGCCCGCACTTTAAAAAAGTTCTGCGGGCAAAAAAAAAAAAAAAAAAAAGGCAGAGCACGCGTGTGCACAAGCGTGTGTATGTTTTGAAGCGGCAGCATCGTTCTCCCAGTTTAATTTGAAGTGTCTGTCCTTGTTTTGCGAGCTTGCGATCCCATCGTCGTGATGGACAGGGTCCCTGACATGTGCCGCTTGCACCCCCGACTTGAAAAGAGCATCCCTGAATAAAGAACCCCCTTATGCCCCCACCATGCCTTTTAAAAGTGCATTTTGCTAACACAACAAGGAGAACTAAAAAAAGCGGTCTTTGGAACAAAAGGACTATTTGCTGTCTGTGCTCTAAATAGGCTGTTTTAGGCAGTGAATCTTCGAGAAAAAAAAACAAAACAAAGGCTTCAAGTGCACCAAAGTTCCCAGAAGCGCATCCATTTCAACATCTTTCCTATTTATTTATCGTCTACCCTGCATATCACCTCTGGTAAACCGAATCCCAAACGGGCTTCTCTTGGGAGATTTCAGTGTCTATCCACATTTTAGCCATCATGGGGGAATTTTTATGCTCTATCCGCGTTTCAGCCGCTGCAGATTACAGAAGCTACGGCGCTGTGCTGTGAGTGTCTGAGGCGGCTACGATACAAAGAAAAAGGCAAAAAAAGGATTTCAAAGCTGTTTCTTGTTTTTCTGAGATGAGATCTGTTAAAGTCTTTTTGGGTGCTCTGATCTTCTGCTTTGTAGCCTCTTACCTTGCAGCGTTTGAAAGGCCTGCCGGGTTTGGATCTGGATGTCTGGTTTTTCACACTGTAGGCCGCTAATGCCGGCCAGCCACTGATAGCCCAGTGAGCTTCTGGGTGAGCTAGAAGGCTGGCATTCTTAAACACCACATAAGAAAATGATTAAATGGGTGAAAACATGTTGGACTGAAATGTTCTAATTTTTCGTGACAACTGTAACATTTTTGTCATTAAACAACAAACACTAAAATTGTGCTACTGAATACATATATAAATACATACATACATAAGTATATACATACATACTTACATACGCACATACACGCGCGCACGCACACACACGCACACACTTAATATGCATAAACACACACTGACAATAGCTATTATATCCAAATAATGCATAAAATACATAAAAAACAACAGATAAACCTGCATGCCTACGCAAACACACTTGCATATATACACACACACACACACACATGCATGCAAACCCCTCACCATGGCCCTGTTGACAAGTAAGGTCAGCAGCTGATGTAAATTCTTCCTGGACGTCTCGGGTCTTATCAGCATATTCTGCCTCTTCAGTCACCTTGTCAATAGCGCTTTGGCAAGGACAAGTATCAAGGGGTAGAGTATTCTCTCTACATCCCTGCAAAGAAACCCAGACAGGAATAAATCAGGAAAAAAAAACAAAAAACAACTACACACAAATGCTGAAAAATAGAGGAAAGCTGGGCCAAAAAAGCTGAAGCCATAATTAGTTTTTTCACTAATACAGTATGCATGTCAGACATTTCACTCTTTTTCTTGACATGTTCAAAAACAACAAAAAATGACTTGAAGGTGGATGCATATGAAAATCATGTTAATATATTCATGAATTACATCTAGTTGGGGTTGCTTTTTTTTTGATACTGTAAATGCAATCATTTCAACTGTCACTCAAAACTCACCCACCACTTGATGCATGACATGTTTGAGACATAACAGATCTCTTTTTGTTCTTTTTTTTCCCACCTGTTTATTTACAATTCTCTCTCTCTCTCTCTCTCTCTCTCTCTTTTCGGACAACCAAAATGAAAAAAGAGGAATCTCAAAAGGAATACATATTACCTGACAAAGTCCTCAGAGAGTACTCTACACTTTAATAAATATTTCATATCTCTTGAATCCCCTGCTGTCGGCGTCAGTTGGCCATATGATAATCAAATTAATTATACTGCAGCCCCTGTGCGGTGCTTAGAGAAGAGCATGACTAGCATTAACTCAAGGCAAATGCGCCCCCCCTCCCCCCCTCTTAGGAGAGCCCTGCCCGCTGCCATTTGCTCTGGAGCTGGTGTCAGTGTGAATCCGTCAGGTTGATGGAGAGAGCTTTGGACTGCTGGATGAGGGGAGCTTCTCCCCTGGACCAAGCCCTGGAACCTCCCTATTCTTCCCTCGTCAACCTGGGGGGGGAGGGGGGGCGGAGAGGTAGGCGACACAGGATGGGCTTTGGGCTCACTGGCTAGGGGGGGGGGTTAGGTTTACAGGCTATGTTTTTTTCAAACCCCCCCCACCCCCCCCCCCCCCCCGGAACTTAGAACAGCTAGCCCACCCCATATGCAACGCAAAGAGTATATGCTCCCCAACACACACACATACACACAAACAATAAATCCTCTCTTCTCTCTGGGCCGCAAGCAGCCTGTTCCCTACCCTGATGGTGACCCAAAACACACACACTGCCAACAGCGTTGAGAGAAGAAGCTGCAGCCTGTTGGAACCTCTGGCCCTCCACTGCTGCACGACCACTTTAAATTTCACTTTACATAAACGCCAACTTCAAACACATACACCAGGTATAACTATAACTAATACATGCTTATATACCAACAGTCTGACAGGCTGTGTGATAATCAGTCTTGTCCCAGTAGAGCCAAGCCTTTAACTGGCCCTTGCTCTTTTAAACCTGTGTGTGGATATAATACAATTAAAGAGATAGGGCTGATGTCTCTAAGCCATGCTGGAGTTCTAGTTCAGCTTTGTGAGGTCACCGCAGGTCCAGGTGTGGCGGGTGAAGACTGTGGGTTTAGATTGAGTCTGCCCACCCAGCATAAACCCAGAGGGCTAAACAGGGCTTAACTCACTTCACCCATCAAAACAAGCCTCCAACACCAAACCTATGGACAGACAGAGCTCTCATTGACAGATGCAGAGAGGGAGACTAAGAAGGGAGAGGATGCAAAATAAACAAATATATAAAAAAAAAAACAAAAAAAACAACTATGTTTGGCCTCATATTGACATGGTCTATGTAGACTTTAGGGCAACAATAACCTTCCTCTGTGTGTGTTCTCTCACACTTTCTCTGGTTTTCTGGCCCCCTCTCTGGTGGCAGCTATTTGGGCGAAGCCAGCGTGCTTTTCCCTGCCTTGTTCCCTCCACCTACCTGAACAGAATGTGCCTTAATGAGAGCAGACATGTTTATTAAACCAGGCCAAGTTTCAGGCAGGAACGAATATTGCAAACGTCAAAGTAGGCCGAGCGAGAGAGAGAGAGAGAGAGAGAGAGAGAGAGAGATGGAGGGAGAGAGAGGGGGAAAAAAAGAGAAAAGCCTCTAGAGAACAGTTCTCATCAGCTCTTAAAAGTGCTTTCCTCTTTTCCATGTCAAAACCAGAGAGAAGAGAGCTTCAACAAACTTCTCATTCACTCTAGGGTTCGGTTTCACTGTAGCATCAACAGCATCTCATTCAGTTTCTCTGCTTGTTGTGCTCATGCTGAAGTAAATATGTTTACGAGCCAAGGTTAAAATACAATTTCAGTTCACTCCAAGTTTTCTTTTTGATGATGTCTACATGAGAAATCAAGACGTGGAAAAAGAATAAAGTCGAAAGCCACATCAAAATGCATTAGTGGGCCACAGAGATCCAACTGCAGCAAAATAAATACTGTATTTGATGACAAGTTGGACTGTAAAACTCTCAACTTGCTGCAATGATGACAACGGGAAAATGAAAATCCTTTAATGGATTATCCTCTTTTTCCAAAAATATCGGGACTCGTTGCAGCATCAAAGCCACGAAAGCTGCAAACCACATGGACGATGGTGAACGCTGAGAATATTACAGTTCTGTTCTGAGCCAAGGGAGGACTTTGAACTAAAGCTGTGGCCACACAGCACATTTGCAAGTGTTGATTCTCCAGTATAAAATGTCCCAGACTTGCGCAGAGCTGATTTTAGAGAGGTTTTATGTCCATTAACACCTTAAGTGTTACAACTATCTGGAGGAGGGCACTGTTCTGCAGTAATTTCACGACCGCATTTACTCTGCCGAGTGTTGATTTATATTAACACTAAAAAAGTGTTTACATAATCGTTGCTTCCAAGAGTGGATTATACAAACACTCTCCGCTCTGACTTAATTTAATACGGGCAATTTCCCTGCGTACTCAGTGCTTCCTCTGGGCCAGAAATATAAAATGGCAATTACATATATATACAAATGATAAAATGTCCTAAATACAAACTATTTTATACAATTCACGTAAATAAATTCACATAATTATGGCTGATTTCAAATGGAGACAAAGTTAAATGTAAGGGTGTGTGCATGTGCCTTTTAAATAAATGGGATGACAACACCACCAAACAAGGAGAATAAACTGAAAAAGACGATGACGTCACAGTAGAAACTTTAGATGGGAACCCGCACGAGCCAATCAAATTCATTTCAGCTCCAAGTGTTGTGATTAACCCTGAAATTCACTTTGTTTTAACATTCCCAAGAGTAAAATATGAAATATGCGGTTTGTCATGAGATCAGAGGTCAATGTGTAATGCTTATTGTCATATAATAGACGTAATATGCTGCCAGTCTGGCAAACTAGTGCAGCACATAACGCGTTAAAATAACTGCTAGTAAACTTCACTTTTTTTTGGCTTTCTTAACTAAGGTCAAGTCCATATAGGGTAACAAAGTCTCGACAGCTTCACAATCTGGCATGATTCTACAGTGGATCATGGTAGTTGGCTACATATTGGCATGATTTAAGACTTCTCAGGTGTAGCTATCGGTATACCTGGATTTGGTAAGCATCTGTGGTCACGTTTTCATTCTGGTAATTAACATTTTACAAAATTGTAAGTAAGAACTATAAGGGCCAAGGGGTCATATGTTTGCGCATACGACTACACATCGCCATACACAAAATCATAAAATATCTAACAACAGCAGTAATCATGTAATGGTCTAAGCAATTTAAAAATAACATATCCAGTGATCACGCTGATGTGCAAGTTCACCAGATAATGATAACATTTGTTAGCTAGAAGTTAGTATTCTTCTGGTCGTTCCAAGTCAAAGGTTTGCGAGGTCAACTTTTTGTATTGAAATGCAAAGGCAAACCAAAATACCACAGGGATCTAATGTGTTTATTCTCTTTCCGACAACCCTTTTTTTGACGAGTGACTTATTTTGCTTGCTTCCGCTGCGACCGGTGCTTAAGAGAAATTCTTGTTCATGTGCCACAAGATGCTTGGGACATTACTGAAGGTCTGGGGATGGGGGTGTCTGTGTGTGTGCGCGTGTGTGTGTGTATGCAAATGGGCCTGCTACATAATGGACCTGCGAATCACTTCACAGCACTCACGCTGCTTTTGTCCTCCGTATGCATCTGTGTGAGACGCAGGTAACCAACGGGGGCAAAGGCATCTGCGGAGTGGATAACCGTCTCCATGGAATCACTAGAACAACAGCAACAACATTGTCACAAAAGAAAAAAAAAAAAAAAAAAAAAAAAAAGAAAGGCTGAAACATTTCTAATTACATGAAATAAACAAACATCACATTTATGTGTAGCCACAGCATTCCAGTTATCCCGGCCTTCCATCTGGATCTGATTTGAATGCAGAAAAAAAACTTTGGAGTTTCCAGATTTCCCTTTAAAGGTCAGGGTTTGGGCCTTTAATTACAGAAAAGCTGCCCTCCAGTGCCTGAATGTAACTCACATGACAATCCTTTTCTTGAATAGAGGACAGTCTGTGGTAAACGTCTCATACTCTCCTCCCTCTCCACATATATGAACTCCGTATTTCTCAGAAAGCTGCCAGAGAGATGAGATGAAATGACACAATAATTCGTAAATATTTCTTTTCTTCTTATTTGCCTGGTGTCTTGTTTTACCATGCCAAGCTTATTTTTGTTCTTAATTGAGGGAGCTGACTGAATAACGGAAGGGTAGACATCAATGTTAGTTTGACTGATAAGAACCTGTAAGTTCATCTGAGGTGAAAAACAGGGATAGCCAGTAGGTTCAGATTAAGACTTGAAGTCTATGACAGAGAGAAAGATTCTGACCTGTTTCAGATAGTCTTCCATCTGGGCCAGAGATTTTCCAAGATGCTTCTCAGGATCAAGGCCTGCCAGACACACACACAGGGAGAGAGAGAGAGAGAGAGAGAGAGAGAGAAAGAGAGAGAGAGCCCGAGGAGGGCCCTGATCAGAGACACAGCACAGCAATTGAGGATGACAGCAAGAGGACGGCCGTGTTGTCCATCACACAGACGCACCCACACACACATACACGCACACGCGTGCACACACACACACACACACACACACACACACACACACACACACACACACACACAGAACTTGGCCTGGTTTCATATTTATTTGACTTTGCAAATTGTGTACACAAATCTCTCTGGGGTAAGGTTAACAGTTTTCAGTCGTGCTGAAAAGCAAGCCCCTGCTTGGTTCCTTCGTGAACATAAACTAGGGAGATCCTGTTTATTTGGCTTTCTCCCCTTAAATGGCATTGGGGAAGTGAGTCAGGCACCACAGATGTGCTCAATACACGAGAGGATGGTACGCAGAGAGAGAGAGAGAGAGAGAGAGAGAGAGAGAGAGAGAGAGAGAGAGAGAGAATACAGAGACAGAAAGAAGAGACAGGGAGCAGGAGGAGGGTGAAAGAGTGCTAAAAAAAAACACACAGGAAAAGGGAGAAGAGGAGAATGTGATAAGTGAGTTTCCAATTTCTAAAGAACACTCCCAACAGTCACTGACATATACATATATCTCCTGCCCTCTCTCCCTCTCTTTCTTATGTCTCACTCTTCTCTCATTCCCTCCTCCTTCCTCTCTACGACACCCGTTCTTCTGAAGTCCATGCTCATACATCACCTGACTGATAAGCATCTTTCAGGACAAACACATTCCAGTATTACTAATTTCCATTAACACGCAGGGTCAACTTATCGCAAACCACTTCCAGCATGTCACAACTGACTCTTCACTCTCCCAGAGTCTTCGTCGTCGTCATCATCATCATCATCATCATCATCATCATCATCATCACCATTGTGATGATGATGATCATCATCATCATCACGCTTTGCTTGAAACAGACACACCCCCTCACTAACCCCCCCGTTAGCTGCCACTGATTCCCAATCACTCCCGCTAACTCGTACCAACTCCAACTCCACCTGGTTCTGATCCGGTTTTCCCAGTAAACAAAACCTTTTCGTCTCCCTTTCTTCATAAACAAACACAAAAGGCGCTCATGTCATTACCTATGACTGCAAAAGTCCAGGCTCAGCTCATGGCAGGGCCTGTGAGAGGACTTAGCTCTGTGAGAAATCTAAACACACTGGCTGCTCTGCAGAGCCATCTCCTCAAAACCTCCAAATAAAGCTGAGAGCGGCCATAAGAGACTCTTCCTCTGGCCCCAGACGCCTGCTTTTGCTCAGACTTCTGCCTGGGAATGGTCCCACTGGAATTATCTGAAGCCTAGCAACACCCGCTGTCATGTAGCCTAGCCAAACACCAAGTTCTCAACATCTGCAAGGTTTTTCTGGTTTGTGAAGGATGGAAAGGCTTGTTTAGGAAAGGGTAGCAGGCGTGTTTGAAAGCTGACTGACCGACAACAGTTAATCAGAATGTTTCATTATTGAATTGTGATTTGAAATTAAAGGAAAAAATCCAATGAGTCTAACATTTTTGCAAGCCGGCAATAAAAAGCGTGTCTTGGTCTATCCGTTCGATCCGCAAAGCGCGTGAGCTTATGGAAATGCGGACCGAGTTCTTCAGCTTAATTGACAGATCAGATTTAGCTGTAACTTTCTGGAAGAAAAATCACACATTATCTATTCTTCAAGTTTCTGTGTTTTTTTTTTCCCCTTGACAACCTCAAAGGTCAAGGTCCTATCTGCTAAGCCCCTGAGGGAGACATGCTCTTCAAAAAGGAGGTTACCAGCAGAGCCGCTCGTAATTCCACACTTGGTTCAGCCTCTTTCGGAGCTGCAGGGAAGCGCGGGATTCTGGGCAGGGAAGAAGGAACGGGCCTCATTTCCTCCACCCAAGGGAATGACGTCTGTAATTAGTGTGAGAATATCTAATCTCCAGATCCTCTCATCTTAACCCCACACACAAAGGTAATGCAGAGAATAGCCATTAAAATTCAATTCCATTTAAATATCTGTTTTAATTAGTTATGCCTTTTAACACGTTTCAATGGTTGAGTTCAATTTGCTTTGAGAGTTAAGCCCCCCCCCCCGCCCCCTTTCTATCTTCATTAACGTGATTCTCTTAAATAAAATATGATATGTGATTTGATATTTACATGCAATAGTGTCACACAGGAGGTAGAAAAAGAACTATGCAATATAATGTCATATTTCTTTTGACAACAACTTTTCACGATACTACATAAATGAGAAGTGATTACTTCACACAACAAGGATAAACTCATCCTGTAATCAAAGAATAATCAATTTATATTTTTACTAATCTCGTAACACCAGAGGAGTCTAAAATGTGACGTGTTTCCAGAAATTCAGTTGCTAAACAAGATGAACTGAAAAAATGTATTCAGCAAATTAGTCAAGATGCCAGTCCGTTCACATTATATTAACTGGATATCAAATAAAAACAGACCTGCACCAGCATTATAGGAAAACATACAAGGAAAATGTGTGCGAGATGAACATGACTGGTCTGCATTGGAGCTGAGCTATTTTAATAGTGAGCTTCAGCATTCATTTACATGAGTTTCACATCTCAGTCTCCTCTCTACCTGTTTTACTACCTGACCTAAACCCAATTATCTAACCTCATTACGCCGTATTAAAGCCAAAGAGTCCCACTCCACACTGCCATTCGTCTGCTTTCCAGTGCAGCCTCTGTGCACTTTACACAGACAAGGTTCTAGCGAAACCAAAAAGAATGGCTCGCCTTTAAAAGGATTACAGTCCGTATTATCCTATAAAACAGCAATTAAAGTCAGTGAACTTTCAAACAGGACCATCGAGCAACATGGAAATGGATTTCAAGGCCCTGCCTTAAACTAAATTACCTCAAAATAAGGGGAAAAATTGCATCGTGGCATGCAGAAAGTTAGCACAGTTTCGACATTGCTTTGGTTAACGTGTATCAATTATACAGACCAGGACTAAATACAAAAGATACGACCCACAATATAGCTGTTTGAAAGATGGACAGGCAGGTCTGAGTACTGACTAAACTATTCAGAACACTCAGACAAAGCTGGATCCCTATCTATTATACACTGAATAAATGTATAAATCAAGGGATTGCATATGTCCTCCACAGCAGACAATTAAGATGCTTATCAATCAGATTTAGGATTAATGCAGTACATAGCTTTTACATCAGCTCTCATTCACGGTCCTATTTACTTATATCAACCGAAGGAAAAAAAAAAGAAGAGCTCCTTTGCCTTTGTTACTTATTCAATTGAAATGAAATCAGCTAAGGACCTTTTCCTCTCCGTCTGAGCATAAATCTAAATTAAAGTCTAAGGGCTTTGAGCTATTGCCCGCGGTAAAAAGTATCAGGCACGCACAGGTTGTCTTACAATCTGGCACTTCAACTGACAGCTTGGCTTTAATCCCCGCTTTCTAAGAGAAAAGAAGAGAAAACTAGATTCACGATGTGCAACATATTAGCTTTTTAAACGCCTGAAATAAGCATTTCTTTCTGGCAGGTGAGCTTCTCCTTCTTTTGAACAATGTTCTAAAAGACCTTACTGAAAACAATCGCCTGTTCGGTATCAGCCCATCTGTAAGAAAGAAAGAGAGAAAGAGTGAGAGGCACAGAGGGGTGAGAGGGAGGGTAGGTACGAAAAAAAAAAGAAAAAAAAAACGTCAGATGAGAAGATTAAGGTACATGTGAAATTTGTTTGAGACGGTATCTAAAATTCAATGCCTGTGCATGGAATACCAGTGAAGCTACTAAACGTGATTCAGTCAGGGCTGTAATCTTTTTAGCCGGCGAATGAAATAAAGTGAACGCACGTAATTATAACCTCATCTGATCATTATCTAGTCTTCTCACAGAGACTTTATCCCTTTTTTTTTTTACCGTTTTAACACGAGACATGTGCAGAAGGAGAAAATCTACACAACAAATGATTTTACTCTAACCTGACTAAACATAAGCTTCATATAGGTGAAGATTATTAATTAACGCACAGACTTGCGTGTTGAGGGGTTTATTTGAAGGGTTTTTGAAAAAGGTAATGGTAAAACTTTCAAAAAAAAAAAAAAAAAGAAAGATTTTGTGGGGATGTCTTGTAAGAAAATGTCAAAATTCTTGACTTTGTTTTGTTTTGCAGAGCTTAGAAACTTATCCTAAGCAACCTGGGAAACATACGACCCCAGTCAAGGTTAGCCAGAGAAACCTAAGGGCTTATTTTTCCATTTACTGTCACTGTGTGAAACTCACACTAATTGTATCTATCACAGTGGTTTACTGCTAGCAGTGCAACAAATGTCAACAGCAAATTACGATACGACTCTCCAGACTAATTTGGCTGCAGCCAGTGAAAAGGCAATGAAAGCTGACTTCCTGTGTAATAGCTAGAAGCAGCTTTAAGATATCTGTTGGAGTAAATGGAAAACTTGAGGCCAGATAAACTTGTCATTTGAACTTTACTATTATTGTCACAGTTCAATACTAAGACAATCTTTCCCTTCCCTTGGCCTGGGACTTAAAATGTAAAAGAGTTATTCCTTCTAAAAAAACAAAAACCCTAAAATATGCATAAAGTACCTTATACATTAAGTATATAGATTAAATATACATTAAGTACCTTAATTAATAATAATAAAAAAACACCTTACGGAGAGAAAACATAGGGTTGTTGCCTCATTGTTTGTTGTAGGATGAACAATGAAAATTTGATGAGGAATAATGTGCTCCCTAATTAGGGAAGCATTATCTTATGGCGATCACAGACACAAGTAAAAGGTATGACAACCTAAAATGAATTAACCAATGGGCTACTCACAAAAATAGTTGATACTGCTACTGCTTTGGCTAGATAGTTAGCAGCCCTTTTGGAGGTTATAACCTGAAAATCGTATGTCTCTTGATTTACATAATCTGTTTGAAACTCTCAGAAAGTTAGTTAATTATTAGTTAGTTACATAATTAATTATAATGTTAGCATAGAAAGTTAAAAGTTGCTCTGACATTACTTAAGACCCTAAAAATGTGCTTTTTATTAACAGGTGGACAGTGATTTGAAATGCTAAAATACATGTTTGAATAAATTTCCGCCCATCACTGTTACTCCTTGTTCTTTATCAAGTGTTCTCACTTGTCTTTTCAGGCACTATTATTAAAGAGACTTTAAATTCAGCTACCACCCACCCTAAAAGCACACACACACACACACACACACACACACACAGAAAGACACAGACAGACACACACACACACACACACACACACACACACACACACACACACACAAAAACCGCATCCAGACATTTGTCGTTTCAAATCCAGCCATGACCCCTTCAGTGGGAGGGGAGTGTTTACCTCCATCTGGGGTCTGTATGGGTAAACCTCTACCTTCCACTCACGTACAGCCTCTCTTCTGTTACCCTATACTTTCCCCTAACACACACAGAGCTGCTCCAACCTGCTCAGATGAAAGCTGCACTTATTTCAGCTCTGTCTCTAACCAGCCCCAGGCACTGCACACTGATTCCACTCTCTCATTCCTAATTACTGACGCCTGGGGACGGGGGAGGAGTCAGCGTTGATAAGATCTTGCCTCTCTACCTGTAGCTAAGGAGAAAAACACAGACACACAGATGCACACGTACACACACGCGGCGCGCACACATACGCACATACACACACCTCTGGTGGTTTTCCTTTCTAATTATAATCCTCCAGAAATGCAGAAAATTTGCTTTTAGAGAGCTATTTGTCAAGAGCAGGTCATGGCTTCCCTGGTAAGGCCGGAGGACTTTGAGTTTTGCTGTGTTCTGACATTGCGGTTTGCTTTGGGGGGGGGTTTGAAAGGTTTCTCAAGGGTCTGTCAGAGAAGCATTCCTAACACACATACAAAGGGCCTTTGTATTCCACAGCAAACGAAGATGTTGTTTAGAAGGGGGAAGGTAATTAGCAAAATTAGCTCCTCTCTAGTTAGACTGCTACTTCTTCTACCAAGTTTAAAAAAGGACCAGCGTGAGCACTAGTATTAAACCAAAAGAACAAGCTCCTAATATACTGTACTGTCTCAAATAAATAAATAAACACAGGACTAAAAAACCCCTCTATTTCTACATTGGAAAAGTACAAAGAAATAATGAACAAAGTTCACTCCAGTTCTTACATAAATAAGGCTATTTCATACTCTTATACCTGCTATAATATTTAGGGTCAAATAGGATAATCATGTAAACAAAAAAAAAAAAAAATGAACAACCACACACAAGGGATTAAAAAAAGGCCCTGAGTATAGCTTGGACACATTTTTGTTCTTTTTTTTTACGGTATGCTGCCAGACCGTTTTTTTCAGCCCGACCTAAACTTCATTCCAATTGTAGACACATGTAATAAATGTTCTCTCAGATGAAAATGTTCATGCGAACAGGTCTTTCAAAGTAGCAGTCAGGCTACGCCACTTCTCCAATGATTAGGATCGAAGGCAATGTCAGTCACTTAGGAGCAAGTAAACAGTTTTCAAACGATGATTTATTACTACAAGTAGCTTGAGAATGAAGAAAGGAACCCATTTGCAAGCCATATTATCATTTATCATTTTCTTCTTTCTGCATACGACAAGCAGATACACATCTCTGTCTTCATACAGGGAACAAGCCGCAGGAACCAAAAAAAAAAAAACAAAAAAAAAATAACAACTTGGTTTTGTGTGAGTGAGTGTGTGTGTTTTTTTAATTCTCTTAGTCAGCAACCTGATCCATATCTCTCTCAGGGCATCACAGTGAGTGAGAAAGACAAAAACAGGTGTCAAGGCACCAACCTCTCTTCTCTGTCACGCTGCCATTTTAGAGGTTTTAAAATGAGATGTGAGATACTTAATCCAAACTTAAATTACGCCCCGTGTGTTGTGAGATATGCCAGGACTCAGAAATGTGTCTCAGCTTTTCCGAAGGGGAAAAAAAAACCAACAAAAAAAAAACAAAACAAGAACAATGCCTCAGCAGTAGCACGCAATAATTAACGGGTTTCATTAATGTGACATGTAATCATCTGTGTGATCTTTCTTCCACTTCATCTCTCTCTCTCTCTCTCTCTCTCTCTCTCTCTCTTTTTCATATTGTTCTCTGCTCCACTGAGTCCATTGGTGGCTCAAATCTCAACATGTCTACAAAGCTCAGATTGGTTATTTCAGGTTTAATCTCTCTTTGGTTACACTGCCCCCCTCCACCCCTCTAATCCCCCTCCCTGGACGACCCAACAGAGAGAGGGTTCAAGAGTAAAAGAGAAGAGCTCTAAGCCGACAATAGCAGGGTGTGGTCACCGGACTGCTCTGTCGCTGCCTGTTCACCCACCGAAAGCGGCCACTTTGATGAGGAGGGCGTGGATGTCACTCGATATCATCTCCGACAACAGCTCCGCCTGATCCCGGCGCCACAGGTAGGCAAGAGGCTGGAGCCTTAGCCTACAGCACCTGTGAGAGAGAGAGAGGGAAAACAAGAGTATGATAAACATGGTAAGGCCCACAAAGAAAAAAAGAAAGAAAGACAGAGAGAAAGAAAGAAAGAAAGAAAGAAAGAAAGAAAGAAAGGGAGACAAAGACAGGGAAATAAGCAGAGAAAGGCAGGGAGAACGAGAGAGTGACAGAAAGAAAGGAAGAGAGGGAGAGAGAAAGAGAGAGAGAGAGAGAGAGAGAGAGAGAGAGAGAGAGAGACAGAGAGAGAGAGAGAGAGAGAGAGAGAGAGAGAGAGAGAGAGAGAGAGAGAGAGAGCAAGGTACTCAAGGAGACACTTGCCACAACCTCAACTACTTCAAAGGCACTTAGCTTAACTTTCCCTGTCTGGGCTCGGTGCCACTGCTGTGCTCCAATGGCACACGCATGGACGGCCATTTCAAAGCCGCTGGCTTAGACGCAGTGGAGGGTGTAAATTAAAAGTGTAATTACAATAAGGCCACGCCACCCTGTAACGTCTCTGCCTGTCAGGTAGCGTGATGGCACAGGTAACCGGAGCCGAAACCATGCGGCTGTGTGCGTCTGTTTGCCCGGGGTGAGGGGGGACTGGAACAATGACTGAGTGACAGTGGTATTTGTCGACAGGGCGAGAGGGAGAGAGAGAGAGGGAGAGAGAGAGGGAGGGAGAGAGAGAGAGATAGAGAGAGAGAGAGAGAGAGAGAGAGAGAGGCAACGCTGAGGAACACTAGCTGAAAGAGCCTTGTGCTGGAATGTGTGAGAGACAGACAAGACTTTAGTAAAGCGACAGGGCAGGCAGAGGTGAGAGCGATGGGGCCCCAGCCCAGGGGCCTTCATCACTGGCAGAGAAGGAGGCCAGCGAGAGAGTGAGAGAGGCTGTTCCACTCCAAATGCCAGATACGGACGTGTGGGACAGAAAATAGTGTGTAAAATTTTGTAGAGGTGTGTAGGCTATCAACATGTTTAACAGTCACGCTTGAAGTGTCACCTCACCCAAAAAGTCGACTGTTTTAACCTAACATGTTGCATTTTTGATTACACTTTGAAGCAATATTCAATTCCTGCTGTTTACCTAAGGGAAGGGCAGTGTTTTTAGGTTACGGCACCCCCCCCCCCACCACGTATTGAAACCGTTCTGGTGATAAAGTGAGGAGAGTCTCATTTTGAAACACTGAAAAAAAAAGATGGACAACTTACACATTTTCCACACGAACTCTTTGGTAGTCAGACAAAATGGCCCCAACTGACACAGCTTCTACTCCCTCCTTTTCCTGGAGAACAGGAA
The DNA here is from genome assembly GCF_902362185.1 of Chanos chanos. Taxonomy (NCBI): domain Eukaryota; kingdom Metazoa; phylum Chordata; class Actinopteri; order Gonorynchiformes; family Chanidae; genus Chanos; species Chanos chanos. The sequence goes on from NC_044495.1 coordinate 12,159,020, forward strand.
GAGAGAGGGAAAAATACATCATAAAAGAGTTTCAAGCAAAATTTTCCCTCTGTGGCTCTATCAACAGTGCTAATGTTGTAAGAAACTTCAGGCTCATTGTCATGACGAAAAGTTTCTCACAGGCAGATGGAGTTTCTGAGTCACTGTTTGAGACTGTTTTTAAATCTAAAAATGATAATTAAGTAACTCTTCCTTTAAGGAGAGACTGAGGTATACGATGGCTTTTAGGGAAAGAGAGCGAAAAAAAAAAAAAAAAACCTCAGTTACGTTCACACACACGCACACACAAAAACACACACACAGCAAGACTGAGAAAACAGCAAGCTCAATAGCAAGCCTTTTCCTTCATCAGATAGAGAGAAGGGGATGTTTACACAGCAAAGTTATCATGGTCTTCCTGACCTCTGCGCACATCCCCTAGAAACACACACACACACACACACACAGCCCACCCTAGTCTTGACTTCTTCACATTTGCTCTCCCTTTCTTATCAGCAACCTCCTTGCACTGACCCTTAGTGCTGTCCATCCACAAACACTAACCCTCAATCCAGCCTTTCACATCTGTAACTGTCTCTCTAAACAAAAGCACCAAGGCCTTCCAATTCCCATTCACACAAACTGCTTCTGTGCCCCAAACTCCCTCTGTCACACTAACACAACCAAAGCCCACTCCAGCACTCAGCGGCAGGCTTAAGGGCCATGCTTGAAACCTTTACCAAATAGACTACACACGGCTACTTTGACTAACATGAACTGCTGCTCCATAGTACAGGCCACTGAGTGAAGGCTGAGATGGAGAGCACAAACTACTGCTCAACAACTGTGTATATAACTTGGGCTTTAGATACTCCTAATGTGCATTTGTTTATTTGCTTTGTAGTGTTGAGATAATTAAATGTTTGATTCTGTTAAGAGCATATGTATTTTATTCTATCAACTGTATATACACTGATATCCACATGTTCCAGAGGGAGACTGACATTTGCATTGAAGGCTGCGAAGAGTTTGTATTTAGTCCCAGGAAAAGAGGACAGATCGGAAGGGCCCTCATGTGCACACATGTGCATGTGTACGTCCTTCGTGTGCGCACATGCACGCATGCACACACACACACACACTCATGCACACGCGCGCGCACACACACACACTGCTTCATTAGGACATTACATGTGCTGTAATTAGAATTGGGGTCCAGTTGTACACTCAGGGGATGCACAAGTTGTCAGTAAATTACCTCGTAGCATTATCAATTTCCCAGGCTACTGGTCCTTAAGATAACCTCCCCCTCCCCGTAGTCTTCTCCCGCAATTTCTCTCTGTCTGATCAACATGCTGATTAAAACAGGCGCCTGTGTAAACCTTTGATACTTTTTAAATGAAATCCATGCACTGCCTCAGGGACCAATGCTGTTTCCACCATTATGTGTCAGCTAATCTGATAATGAACATATATGTATAAATATATCTCTCTCTTTGTGTGTCTGTGTGTGTGTGTGTGCGTGTGCGTGTGTGTGTGTGTGTGTGTGTGTGTGTGTATGAGAGACATGGTTATACAGCAGCCTCAGGCAGGAGTGTAATAGAAAGGGAGACAGACACTGTGTCCAGTCTCTAGTCTCTCTCTCACTCACAAACACAGACACACACAGACACACACATACACACACATACACACTCTCTTACACACTTGGTTCATCTAACTGGGGACAGGGCGAGTACATTACGTAGACGGAGGATGTTTAACAATATAAAAATCATTCAGTACTTTCCCAGTAGTATCACACTGGCAGACAGTAGCATAACATGCCATAAAGAAACATCCCAAGTCGATGACTAACACTGTATCAACACCAGTCACAACACAACACACAGTGTTCATCAGCATGGCCCTCCACTCTCCACTCAGGCAGCGCCTACATGAAGCGGACAGTAAATCTGGACTCCTGCCTCTCTGGCTGCACGGCACTGGAAAGGCTACATGACTCTGACTGTCAGACTGGGAGTAAGGAGTTTCAGTGCTAATTCAGATGTGATCACTGCTATATTTAAGAGAGCCTCGGGGCGGAAAAATCTTTTTTAATGCAATTTCCCCGCCTAAAAAATGTCTGTCAGTTTCTATGAGAGCAAAGCAACTGCAAGACGGCAGTCGCTTCTCTGCGAGGTTTACAACAGTGCACAAAGCAGTTAGGCCTTGGTCCTGCACATTTGATAGAGAGATAGAGAGAGAGAGAGAGAGAGAGAGAGAGACAGAGACAGAGACAGAGAGATAGGGAGCAACAAACAGTCAAACAGACACAGAGGGAGTGAGAGAGAGAAAGAAAGAGTGAGAGGGAGCGAGAGACAGAGACAGAGACAGAGAGAGAGAGACTATGATAACAATGGATTTAGGCTTTCAGCTAGCTCCATGCTAAGACATGAATTACAATAATAGACGGACAGCATCACACGATAATAATAGCCCCTCACTGCCCGTTCCTTCCAATGTTGTGGGGACAGGAGAAGAGACATTCTCACACCCATTTCTGTCTAATGTCCATTTTCAGCCCTAGACCGTTTATAAACAAAACGGAGTGAGAGGGCCTGGAGAAAGAGGTTATTTTTGGATGCCGCTTTGTTTTTTCATGCTGTTCTAGTCATTGCTGTGAGACTGACAGGAATGAGAGAAGGACTAGTTTCGCTCGCAAAACGACAAACGGGGAGCCTGAACAAACTGAGCCGCTCAGATTTCACAAATTCTGGGCATATTTTCTCATCCTATGTGGGAAAAAGCGGGAGGAATTATTGTCGGTCGAGAAGGGGTGGTGACGGCATCAGTGGGGGCCAAAGACATACGATCTAGAGAAATGGATATTGCAGAATTGTTCCATGTCTTCATTACATTATAAAAACATAAATTTAGATTTCACGCTGTGTGAAATATTTATCCGTGTTTTTAATAACTTTCAGGAAAAAAAAAAAGACTGAGCCGGATCATGAATATCTCGATGAAAAACAACTTTTAGAAGTGAAAGTATTACCACGATACTTATAAAAGTAACCCTATCAAACGCGTAAAAAAAATATTCATGCGCAGAATACGCACTAGTACAAATAGCGAGTAACCCCTTGGCCCAGAATATAAAAGCTTGTGAAAACGGGACCTGGCGTACGGTCGCGGTTTGTCAAAATCGCCCTGGCCCCTAAATCATCTCGTTAGCTTTTCTTCCCCCCTCTCTTTCGGTGCTACCGCTTCGAGAGTGGACCACGGTTAGCACAGCTACTACTGCTTCTTTTGCCTTTTCATGCCCTTGTTGGAGTTCTGAGGGGTTTGGAATAAAGAGCTATTAAAGGTTAAAAGTCTCTCTCTCTCTCTCTTTCTTTTATTTACAAAGCTCTGAGCATAAGAGGATAAATGAAGAGGGATGACTGGGAGCGTCAGGGCCGGGAAGCGCACGCACGCACGCACACACACACACACACACACACACACACACACACACACACGCCTGTCAGTGGAGCTGCTTATCCCCCTTTCCACTCATTAATGTGTGCTACTAATTGCTGAATTCATTAAATCTAAGCCCCTAATGTCTCTTATGAAAATGTATGTACTTGGCTGGATGATTAAGATGTTAGAGTGGAGATGATTAAAGCGGAGACGTGAACTACAAAAAGAAACAATTATCCAATCCCACTTTCGAAGTCCCAAATGTGATGTGGTGTCGTTACGAAGCGCAGGACAAAGATCCACGGGATCTATTTGTTCGGATCGTCCGGATAGCCCGCGAGCGTCAAGCGGTAGAAGGTGCCGGAAACCGACTTGAGCAGAGGTCTAGAAAGAACTGTCTGTGTGGACAACCGAATGCACACACACACAAAAGAAAAAATGAACTGAAAGATAAACTGGTGTCTTATTACCATGACAAGTGAATTCATGGCTAAGAATCATTCGAAATAGTACTTGAAGGTGTTATTTCCATGTTTCCATAACTCATCTCTCCAAGTCATAAACATGAGGTTAGTAATACAGCATTAAAGCAAAGAGCAGTTTCTTCTCTCTTTTCTTCACAGGCAGGGACTCCAGGCAGGGGAGGTTCTGCATAGTATGACTTAAAATGGTAGAGCCAGAGAAGAGTGACATGTAGACAGAAAACAGACATAAACCTAAAATAAAAAAAAAAAAAAAACATTTTAAGGAAAAGTCTGCCAGTGTTTCATCTTATCACTTTGGTGTTCTTTCCTTAAAACAAGCTAAATTTCTGTTTCCCTTATTGTACTCAAACTGTTTCCATATAAGGGTGTTAACTGTTACTAAGTCATGCATTTACGGAGTTCTTTTGAGGTAAGAACATGATGCTTAGAAAATGAAAACATGTGTAGAACTTCCCCTTAAGTTCAACCAGCTACCTAACTGATCAAAAACATAACAAATAAATGTAGCGGGTCAAGTCTCAGTCTTGCTGCATACTGTTTACATAATTTTGTGCTCATTGTGCCCTCTGCCCGTGGCATGACGAGTCTGGAAGACAGCTAAGAAATTAATTGAAGTGCTTTGAATGACAGTTTGCTCAAGGGCAGTCAGGACCAGCACACGCCGAGGCACATCCTCGCTGTCATTCTGACACACACACACACACACACACACACACACACACACACCCTTATCCCACCCCTCTCCAGGATCCATCAGTGAGTGACTGGACCCAACATGATTTTAATGGGGCCCCTCCATTACATCAGCTCTCCACCCAGTTGTAATAGGATTGCTCTGTGCCACACAGGAGCCCTGCTGGAGCGGCTGGGGGACCCTGTAGTGATGATACATGCTGGGTCAAGTAATTTGTGCTTAATAAAATCTCCAAACACTCACAGGGCATGTCATTTAACTCCAAACACACTCAACAGCTGCTTGAGAAAGAGACAGAAACCGTCCTACGTTCTAAGGTCAGAAACTGACAGTCATTTTATTTCTTCCTTTTTTAAATTCATTTTTCATTTGTACCAACCACTGTTGTGAAGCATATATTAAAAATTTTTTTATATATATATGACAACTAAATAAACCGTTGACATCAAGGACTAAGATAAGTGTTACTCTAACACAAGATGAACATGATAAGAGTAAACATAGAAAATGATAATTTTATGAAATGCCTTTAATATTTGTTATTCAGGTAAAAACAAATGCCACCTTAGGCAACTAAATATTAAACCCATCTGTGGGAAATATGTTGTACTGATTATACTGTAACTCTCTTGACTTTTAACATAACATCAGCGTATAGTCATGTGTTGTGAACTCACAGGCGGTTAATGTTCTTTGACCAGAGCTGTGCCTTGGAGGTACTCTCCTTTTTGGTACTGTCCTTTCGAAACGTCTCTTTAACTATGATTTACTCTTTGCCTCTCTTTCTAAAGCGAACAGAGGGATGATTCTCGGCAACAAGACACAAACCGGTGAGAGCTTAAACACACTTGACTGTCTTTACAGAAGAGAGAGCAGGTTAAATTTATTTTTTATGGTGAAAAATATATATATTTCATGGGGACACTGCAAAGCGTATAAATCATTCTATCTAACCATAATGAGCAACTTTACAGTATGCAAGCCACAAAATCATGACCTTCCCACCTAGATTGTCCTTCTGCCTTACATCCTATCAGCACAGAATAAAAAAAAAAAAAGAAGAAGAAAGTTTCAACTCTTCTATCTGGAAAAAAGTGAGTCTTTTTTTTTTTTTGTAAAGAAGCCACCTTGGTTATTTGTGTGGAGTCTTATGGCCTGCAGTATACACACAACTCTAGCTGTGATTCATCGGGACTGACAGAGCTGTTTTCGTAGATGGACTCGCACATAAATATGCCATGCCACACAGCTGGAAAACGTAGAAATTCATCAGGTTTAAAAAGTAGAGAGAGATTAACGTTTCACGAGTTCTCTCTTAAATATATACGGTTACGTAAACAGGGCTGCCAGACGTCAAGACAGGCCAAAGCCGAAAGCTGAGCCAAGCCAAGCACAAAGGGCTGGTTACAGAACAAATTCAGAGTACGTTTAAAAAAAAAAAAAAAAAAAGATTTTCCATATCAACATTTATGGAAAAACTAAAAGCTGAAATACAGCCTAGCTGGGAAGTAGCACAAAGTCCATTCGTTTTAATCACTTTGATAATTTAGAAGGGGAAGAAAGTACTTCAGTCTTACAAGAAGTTAGGAGTACTTGTCAGTGTCTGGCGTTGTTGAAGCCTGTGATATTTGACACTCTGCATCCACAAGCAAAGAATAAAACAGCAAACCCTTGTCCTGACATGACTTCTGTCAAAAGGCATAAACAGGTAGAAACTGGGCTTCGCTCCCATACCCTGCACTGGCCAATATCTAACAGACTGACATGGAGAGTAAACTACACCACGCCAGTGTGTCATCTGCTATTCACACATTCCTACAACAACACCGACCACTTCAGTGAAAGCTTAAAAAAAAAACAAAAACAAAAACCTTTACTACTTCGGAGCTGTTCCAGAGGACCTTATTAAAGAAGAAGGCACTAAAAACAGAGGGGAACCATCTCCCTTTCACTGTCAACAACTTTTGAGCCTCAGACATCTTCGCAAGCCTTCCCCCTTCTTCCCTCTCTGGCCGACAGGGTGGGAGCAGCCACAGGTCTAACACGCTGCCCAGGCTCCAGACCCTGTTTTTCTTTTGTTGGTTATAGCCTAATCTACAGGGGGTATAAAGCCCGCCACAAATAACCCTCTTGAGGAATGTACCTCACTAGAGCCAAACAGAGAAGTCATCTGAATATTTGTGGGTACAAGACTGATAGTGATCCCTCAGCTATGTGGCCAGATGAGAAGAAGCAGACATATTCCAGCCGTGCCAATGACATATTCCCATATAAAAAAGGTAAAATGTCTTCTTTCTCTCAGGAGTTCATGCCAGAGGAATACAGTCCATGCAGAGCGAAGGAGCCCCTCTCACTTGACATTTCTGGCTTGGTAAAACCGTGTTGTTGTTCTTGGACTGTCTCCAGTTCAAAATGTTTTATTGGTGAAGAAAAAGTGGTAAAAAGTTCGATTCAAAACTACAGACCGAATAGGAAACCTTCCCCAGCTTTATTTATGAATAAACAGTAGAAACTCCCGACATCTTTGGAATCCTCAGTTTCATTTCTGTCGGTGAGGTCTAAGAGAGAACCCGACAAAAACCCTGTACACCATCTAAACATCAGACGCTGTCAAGCACTTTGTTCAGTATGGGTTTTCATACAGTATCTTAGAGAACTAATTACCTAGGCTTTCTGGAGAACTTTGTATGTAGTTTTAAACTTTGGAATAAAAGCTCTTTATGAGGAGCTTTATAGCTTAAAAGAACTTCTAAAGGAGCTAAAATTTGCGCTTAGAAATTGGCATAGTATCAGTAAGACAGTGGCTTTTCAAGACCTTTCATGAAAAGAAAGATCTGCAGTTCGAGCAGCAATATTGAACAGGTGTAGTTCTTACAGAGAAAAAATACAGTTTGTCACAGACTTAATTACAGTGAACAAATGTTTCAACCACATGCGTACATTAGCATTTTCTTCCAACATCACTCTCTACTCTGCGGCAGAAGTGATATTACTCCGAAATTTGCTTTTAATGTGATTCCTTGCAGCAGCCCTGACACATTTTACGAATACGAGCGCAGAATAATTTGCGTCGGGGGCTTTTCTCTCAAACATTGTTCTTTAGTTTCCGCGAGCACAAATAGACTGTATCAAACTCGCAGCAGCAGTGGGTCAATCAAGACAGCGACACTATCTCAGCTGGAACTATCCCTCAAAGTGTATTCAAAAAAAGAGTAATGCTTGGACCTGGTTTACAGAGATTTGATGCAAATAACTCCGAGCTATGTCTACAATTTGCCTTGGCGGCCAAGCTTCATGGATTTAAAAAAAAAATAAAAAATAAAATAACATTCTCCATTGGAACGACCAGTGTAAGCTGCTCATGCCCTTGGCAAGCCACGATAAGGCTATCTTTGCAATCATCTCTAAACAAGATTGAACAAAGTACATTAGGCAGAAAAATACAAACAAATTACAAAGGCTTTAGGCAAGGCTCTTTATCTAATGTTTGTGTGACTGTTAACGGTAGGGGTGGGGGGGGGGAATGTGCTTGGGTCTAAATAGATCCTGTCCTGCCACTTCCACACGGCCAGAAAACAATGCGAGTAACCATTATCAGAGCGGTTCTGGTGGCCTTCCTCATGCGGAAAACAAGCAAACGCGCCCATTCTTTCCAGTAAAGACGAGACTTTGACTGTATTTAAAGCCCGCATAAATCTCTCCCTCCCCAAAACCCCCGCCAAAAAAGGAAAAAAGACATTAGTGCAGGTGTAATAATTTCGAATGCTAAAAATACACAGCACACAGAAAATCCAAGCCAGTACAAATTGACACTAAAGGCTTTGGCTAGCCATACCAGTCACTAAATTAAAAATTAACAATCAGCCCACTAACAGAAAATTCGGGCTATAGGGTGTTTACTCTGGCTAACGCACAGCGTGTTGTACCTGCTTACACGGGCCTCCAAATAGAGAGCACTTTTCTCATGTTAGATTTTCTATTGATCCAATGTGCCATGGGACTGACCTACAGTGTCAGGGTTTTCAGAGTGAGCAGGTCTGATGGTATTCATTCTTGTTTAGCTCTTTTCTTTTTTGGCGCTGTAACGTGGCGGCAATCAGAGACGGATTTTCTTTCTTTTTCTTTTTTTTCTGCACCGTTGTGCGGGGGTTTCCGACACCACTGTGAGCTTGATCGATCAGCGTGGCTCACTGGTTCCCAGCTCTGTGTCTCGGCTCATGCCCTCACAGCTGGAAACCTCCAGAAGGGCACATGCAGCACTGGCTACGGACACCTTCTAAAGGCTCCAGATAAAAGTTACAACGTCCAATAGAGTCTAGAGACCCAAAAAAAAAAAGAAAGAAAACAAACGTGTGTTTGGACTAGCCTGATGGACCCTAGTCTCAGGTGAAAGGAGCTTGTCTGCTTATGTCGATAATGGTGCGGAAAGAGTGTCTAGGGAATGCAGAGAGTGTTTAAGACATGGATAAGATCTACACACACAGAGGGAGGGAAATGTTTCAACATCTAAAAAGGCAATGCATTGCTCTTCAACCTGTTTCTATGACATGAAGAGACAGAGAGAGAAGAGGAAAAGAGAGAAAGAGAGAAAAACAGAAAGAGAGGGGGATCTACACTGCCCCAGGATATGACTTATCAAAATAGTAATATTCTTTTTACTGTTTTCTTAAAAAGGTGTGATGAGTTACAGATGAGGGAAAAGTTTGAATCATTTAATATTTGTACTCTATCACACCTGGGACCAAAATTTGACAGAAATGTCAAGTTTTTGCATTTTCCCAGGCTTACTTTGCAGATACCATCATGAATACCCCATTATTTGCCTAACAAAACTCAACGCTCTCGGCAAATTTGCTCAATAAGTTTGCACAGACAATCTAAAACTAACCATACAGTGGAAGGTTTGAAGTTTTACTCCCTTCTACATTAATACTGACAAAACAGCAGCACGTAAAATAGAGAGTACAATGTGTTGCACGAAATTCACAGAGCAAAGTCCTAAAAATCCATAATTGTTTTTCTCAAGGAAAATTAAAAAAAAAATAAATCACTCTCCGGTAAGAACAGAGCCTAGTCTCCGAGAACTCCACAGGAGATCAGCAAATGCTAGTGGTCAGCAATTCTCACAGCCTAGTTACGCGGCACCATGGAAATATGTTTTCACATTGTTTGAAGCTATGTCTGTGGAGTACAGTTGTAATTTCTAAACATGAGCTCATCAAGAAGATATGGAAAAATACGTGAAGAGTTCTGTTTTCAACTCAGGGGAGCAAAGGAAGCAGACGTGAACTTGTTATCTTGTACCAGAAGGCCTCTGACTTGACCTTTGAAGAAAAGAGCACGCAAATACGCATGCCCTCACACACACACACACACACACACACGCCCGTGCACACATGCACACAGACACACAGAGAGCTCCTGTTCCTTTCATAGACTGTAGAGACAATGAGACACAGGAAAGATTTTAAATGACTAATATTAACCTTCTGAGTAGCCTTAGGCAGCTGACGTTTCAGCCAGAGGTGACTGACAGTGCTAATCTGAATCACTGGCAGAACTATTCTGCTGTACTGAGTGTATGGGCAAGCAAAAGGACAGAACACAAATACCACCTTAATTTGATTTGACATATTCAATATCAATTTCTTTTGCATCTTGATACATATTCTTGATAAACATGCTGGGTTTCAAGAGACCCAAAGGAAAGTGTGTGTGTGTGTGTGTGTGTGTGTGTGTGTGTGTGTGTGTGTGTGTGTGTGTGAGAGAGAGAGCTAAATGTGCCTGTAAAAAAAGAAAAAAAATCATTCCTGAACTGCCATCAAGATGCCAAGCAAGGCCATTTTTTCCTTTTTTTTTTCTTATTTCTTCTTTTCAGAATGTTTAATCCTTCCACACAAGTAAGATAAAGCTGACATTCAATCTCTTGGTTGATTTATGAGATACTTAAAGAAAAGAGCACATCAATCTCTGGCCATATCCCTGCAATCAATGCTGACGTTAAATAAAAAGGAGAAAAAAAAAAAGAAAAACGAAAGATCCCTTGTGCTGCTGACAAAACAGTTATTTCTCTTTCGAAAAAAATCAAGTTCAAAGGTCAGCCTCGTCATCCCTTGCATGAGGTATGCTGTGACTCCTGTCTCTCAGATTACACACATCAAAAAGGATTTAAAAAGATCGACAGTCACCAAGGATGATGGAGCGACTGAGGGCAAGGCCACACTGTCATTATGAGATTATCGCCACTAATATATAAAGAAGAACTAAATGAAGAACTACATTTTTTTGTTTTGATTTGAGTTTTTTTGTTTTTTGGTTGTTTTTTTTTTTACATTTTTTCATTAACAATACTGCCAGAGAGGATGGTACATTCTTTTGATCTCTGAATGGGCCGACAGATTCTTTGAAGCAACAAAATGAGTTTCTGAGACAAAGAGGTGCGTTTCAAGAAAACGGCTATAGGTGGCACTGTTGCCCCATGGTCTGAGCAAAGTCGACAAACTCCGACTCGAAAAAAAAAAAAAAGTGGAAAAAAAGGGAGGGGGGAACTGATCCGCACAGCTTCAACAGAGCACTGAAAAAAAAAATTCTTTCATCTATGTTCAAGTGTCATTTGCCAAATAGATTTTAATAACATCTAATTAATTCACACTGCTAGCTTGAATCTTTCAAAATATCACATTTCCCAAACAGAACACATTTTTGATGCTAGAAATGTTCTTTTCCTGTGAGGGCGATTTTACAGCTAATTATCGGAGAGCTTTTTTTTTTTTTTTTTTTTTTTTTTTAAATTCTTCAACACAAATCAAACAATGAGCCAAACCTGAGAAGAATAAATTCAGAGCCTTTACACATTCAGTCTTCTTAAAAGGAAAAAAGTTGCTTATGATGGTGAAGCTAGTGAATTCTCACTCAGCTTAAGAACATCTAACTTTATTTTGGCTGAGAAATTAAAGCAAAAACTGAGGAAAATAAAAAGTTCAGAGTATGTTTAATGAAAAGTTCAGACTGAGGCTCAACAATGAGTCTTCATCAATTACAAAAGTTCTCCTTCCTAAAGGAAACAGAGAGAGAGAGAGAGAGAGAGACAGAGAGAGAGCGAGAGAGAGAGACGAGGGGTGGGGGAGGGTGAAACCACGCTTTCAGTCGTGTTCCTGATAAAGAGGGGAAATGTGTGTTTATCAAACACTGCTGCGAGTCCACAGATCATCGTGACTGTGGTAAACAATCTGAGGACGGCTCCAGCACAGCGGCCTGTGGGCCCATACGAGGCTGAGGAGGACAAGGGAGGTCACGCCACTACAACCCTGGAAATGGGAAATTAGGGAAACTCAGCAATCACTGAGTCTGAGGTGATACCAGGGACAGAGAAAACACAGGAGGGTGGAGGGAGGGCTTTCTGGAGACTATTAGAGCTTAAAAAAAAATAAAAATAAAATAAAATGGCAGAGAGAGAGAGAGAGGGAGAGGGAGAAAATGAGAGAAATGGAAGGAGAAGGAGGCAGACCAGGAGGTAAAAGGTAGAATGAGAGAAGGAGGAGGGTGATAGACAAAGGAGAGGGAAGAGAGAAGAAGAGAGAGGTAGTGGGGGTAGGCTGCGACAGAGAAAGTTAGAAACAAGTGAAATATGGAGAGAAAGAATAAGTGAGAAGGGCTTGAGGCAGGCTGAGGTTCACAAGCCTTTTCCATCAGCCTCTGGATGTCTCATATTGGACATGTCCACTGAAGGCCCAGTGCTGAATGAACATGTTTGCACATAGACCTACAGGGAGATCATACACTCCCTCCCCTTCCTGTTTACACCATGTCAAGACATCTGACACACCTACCCACCCCCAAAGTAACAAGCCCTTAAAATTTGATGCTTGCTGTTGTGATGTAAAAATGAGAGGAAAAGATTCACAGTACCCTGAAATGCAGGAAGAGGGGAGTTTGTTCACTCTGTCAAAGAGTGAGAGAGAGGGTGAGAGAGGGAGAGGGAGAGAGAGAGAGACGGAGAGGGAGAGAGAGAGAGAGAGAGAGAAAGAGAGAGAGGTGGATACTGAGAGAGCACTTGAAATGAGGTGTGAGGAAGATCTCGGTTGGCTATGTTCTGGGTGCCAAAGGTGTGAAACACAAACACAAACACACACACACACACACACACACACAGAAAGTTCAAGAAAAAAGCTGTCAGAAGATTCCTCTCTAACAACAGCTTCATCAATTATTTGACCCTTCCAAAATGAATATTTTCTAACCTCTCTGATAAAACATTTAATACTATATTAATGTCAGGTTGTTTTTCCACTATATCAAAAAGTACAAAGAGGGTATAGATTCCACAGCTGACAAGCCGAAAGGCAGTTAAACTGAGCCCATATATATATAGATGCATATGCAAGAGCTACTTTAGAGAATACTTGTCTAGAGGGCAAAATTCCACAACACTTGTCTGAGTGGCACAATTTTAACAGTGATTCAGTAACAATGATTTTGAGGGGCAGAAAAATTAATTATTACTACATTAAAATAAGTTTGCCTCCTCAAAAAATGAATGCCTGGAATGGATGTGTTCATAAATGTGAAATTATAAACGCGTAAAGGAAAAATGACACAAATGTTCATTGTATGCCCTAGTGTGACAGGAAGAGAAGTGGCATTTTAGGGAGAATGTGCCTCTCTGAAAGTGTGAAAGATATGCCACAGCTGTAGAAAACAGTGCATATTACGGTAGAAGAAAACAGCATTTTTCATCATTGAAATTGGAATTTAAATCGGTCTCAGTTCTATAAAATTGGTTATTTTGCTGCAGCAATATACACATAAATGTTCAGGGAACAAACTTGGTACACACACATACACACACTCCCACCCCTATATGAAGAGTATTATAGTATATGCTTGCTGAATTACATAGGGGCATCAAAGAGATGATCTTAAGATTACCTTGACCAGCTTCAGAAGATGATACAGGTCTTCTACCTCATCCCCTTCTGTGGGAGTGTACTCTTTCTCAGTATCCAAACTGTGACCTTCTATGGTCCGCCTGTAGAGAGGAAGACCCATAGCCTCTGCATACAGGTCAATGGCCTGAAAGCCAACAGTCTGATACATGTAACTGTCTAATTCATCTAGTAAAAAAAAGAAGAGAAATGTTTGTTAACTTTTATCAGTCGCCATGTTAATATTTAGACAGCGTTTTATATGTATTGTGCTTTGTGTTGTATCAGGACTTGGGTATTCTTACCTGTATTGTGAGCTGGGCGCAGGTTGGCAAGAGCGACAACTGAATGCCCGGCGGCCACGCACTGCATCATGTTGTAACAACTGTCTTTACCACCGCTGGAGATGACAGAAACGACAAAGAGGGTTACTACAGTAACACGGTCACCTGTACTGCTTCGGTGTTTCACATTGCTTAGTTTGTATGTTATTTGTATTATTTATTTGCTTGTTCTGAGAGTGAAATGTGCTTGTGACAGACGTTATAGTTCATATTTTACAGAAGGAATCGAGGTGATGACAGCCAGTATGTTGACGTAGCGTAGGCTACGTTACATTCCAAGAGCAGAGACAAATTACCTTATTAACGCCACAACTTTCATTTTCTTTATTCAAAACTGCCCCACGAACAATGCAGAACAATATTTAGTGGCCTTAAACATAGCCTTGAGGCCAAATGTATCAGAGTTAGGCAGCACAGGACACGATTATCGTTCCACAACAAGATGTTTCCCTGCCGAAACGTGGATCAAGTTTTTACCGGGAGGAGACAGGACCCGCAACTGAGGCTGCCTCTGCCTATGCCTGTTTGAAAAGCAGCGGCATTTATTGGTACTTTTAAGCACAGTTAGATGTTATTCATGTACACATCATGTAGCAACATGTACTGATAACTTTAATTTGTATGGTACTCAAACAGACGATGTAAATGGATATATTCTTCGAATTATTTTCAGGACTCTGTTTAAGCGTGTTTAAGAAGGCTGAGTCTCATGAGTCCACTGTCAGCGCTCTTTGCGGAGTTTCCATGTGCAGATACTTGTCATGACAGAGAATTACGACCGTCTTTCGAAGAATCACATACACCCATATTAACTGTATATTATCAAATACATAATAGCTTGTTTAATCGTTGAACACTGGTATAAATCTTGGATTACGGCAGGAACAGATGGAAATGTAGGCTTCAGTACCCCTCTTGTAAAATATAACTATTTTTGTTTCGTTTGAAATGCTGACTAAAAGTTAAAAGTTATTTTCGACGTCAGATATACCGCAGTCGCTTCAACAACTGCAGAAGTCAGTTCTTTTGAATTTACCTGGTACTCTTGTGACGACTTTAATAGAATGATATACATTAGCATAATTTATTGTAGGCAAATTATTACAATGCACTGAATGGTTTGTCAGCTGCTGAACTGATGTGTCTTTCACATCAGCGGTAATCATGAAGGTTATCTCACACATATTTTAGAAACATTGTTTGGGGTAAATGTTATGAATTATGTACAAATAACAATCAAATATTTGTTAGTGGAGGTAAGTTGCCGGCTCCTTAACCAGTAGAGAAAAATCCATCCAGCCCTTATGTTTGTAGCCTTAGAGAGACAGGCGAAGACCAAGCTGTGGTGTTCACACAGGTAGAAATGTTCCTCTGAGAAAGCACTGTGGCTTAGAGGTAAACCTTTGAAGCTCCTTTAGCTCTTCGTTGTTGTGCCAGAACAGAATAATTGCATTGCCTTCTTTTGCCTTCCTCACCTTTTGTGCCCCTAAGCAGGCCAAAGGCAACTGATTTTGTCTGAATGTACAAAATTGAAAGAGACATTTTCTCAACCTTTTTTTTTTTCTTTTTTTCAGATGTTCTTTTCTCTCTCTCTCTCTCTCTCTCTTTTTTTTTTTTGAAAACTCAACAATACTTGGTTAGGCAGACTATGGTTTAGCAATCTCTGTGTATATACCAGAGTCCAGAGTAGCCTAAACTACGTATGTGTAATATACATACATATGGAGTGCTTTCTGTTTGTGACTTAATAAAAGAATTGTTTAACTGCTTATTTTTTACGCCAGTGCCAGTATTTGTCCCCCAGTGGATATGCAGCCTTACATTGGATTTTTGTTTTCGGTAAAGTATGAAATATTATGTTTATGTTTGATTGACAGCATGACATCTTATGACACTCAGTTACCATAAAGCTGTATGATTCACCCCTACAATAATTGCTTACTTCATTATGAGAATATAATTTTCCCTCTGTGTGTGTTGAAGAACCACAGACATTTCTTTAGAAAAAACAACATTTAGTGAAAATAACCAGCTGTGCTTTGATTGTCCCTCCCTTGGTAACCTAAATACATAAAGATTAAATCTTAAGATAGAGTTTGTAGTACTAGGCACTAGCCATTGACTTAATTTCCATCTGGTACTTAATACTACATGTAGCTAATGCTGTTTTTTTGTAATTAAAAAACATTGATCCTGTCTGCACTAAATGACCATACTTAGCAATATTATTTTATTATGTGCCTCTTTTTGTTGAAAGCTTTAATAAAGAACTTCGTTGTTTGTTGTTATCTGTTTTGGTGCTCCGTCGGTTTAAAAGAGAATTTTATGTCCTTTTGTTGACATCGAGGGAATAAAAGTGTTGATGGATAGCATTACTGAGGCACAGGCAATGAAGTGAATATGAGACGCATAAATATGGAGGCAAGGCAGAGGAAATCGAACGACACCCTTGGCCTTTTCCTTAAAAGAGCGTGTGCATATGACAGTTGATTTACACAGATACACAAACTAATTTTTGTAGCACAAGGACACAAAAACTTTGGGTGTAATGAGAAAGTAAGGTCTGAAATCATGGGTAGATATATTGAGCACTTGGACAGTCCAGTCAAGGTTGGAGACAGCATGAGGAAAGAGTCGTCACATGCTGCCTTTTCCCTTTTCCCATCTATCTTTTTAAAGGACGACCTGTACAGAATCTATTCACTGTGATGTGGAGGGTCAGTCTGTAGAACATTTTGCAACAACAACAACAAAAAAAACATATTTTGGAATTACCCAAAGTTTTTGGATTAGAGAGGAAGGCAATTACCTTTAAGATACATAGCAACTGAATAAATTGCCACCATCTGTATTGTTTGTTCTAGGTATTTTTGAGTGATAAAACAATACATGTTTAATGTCAAATGTTCCTAAGAAGAACTGGCCTATGTTTGGATCTTGCACTGGGACACAGTCAGACCAGGAATGTACAGTACAATCACAAGAGAATGCAGGCTCTATGAACTTGTTTTACTCAGTTTTAAAAGGACCGTTTGCAGTTTTCCAACAATTACAAAACAGCAGAGCTGCAACTACTGGAAGTGCACCTACGTCATGTGATAAGTATTTCCGTCCTGATGAAACTGTATTTGCGGTTAAGCTTAAACCAGTTGGTTCTGTTGGTTTTCAAACTACTTTAGAATCCTGACTCTGACTCACAGCAGAACTCAGTTTGGGTTCTCATTCTTCATATTGGCCGTAGACAAAGAACAGATCTTTCCTATGATTTGTCGACCGGTTTGGTATTTGATGTGTTTCAGTGCTAAAACATTCCTTGGAGAATGGGAAACCTGCAGCACCCGGAATACTCTGCCCTGTGTCCACTCTTTCAACCTCAACACACTTTTAGCACACCTGACTGTCATGGATCCAACAGGATATTATCTCAGTTCTCCACAATACAAACAACACGCTCCTTCCTGTCACTAATATCGCTGCCAATGCTCCCTAAAGGACATTGTAGTGCTGGTTGTTTGGCATCCACAAGTTTTTCTTGTAGAATTTTGTAAACAACTTTTAAAATGTGCTCTTCTGCTTTTTTCTTTTCTTTTCTTTTCTTTTTTTTAAATAAAAGAATGTGTGGTGTGAAAAAAAAGTTTTGTGAATAAATCTTTAAATTCTCTTAATATTTAAATTTTGTATAAAAAATTGTATTTGTTGTACTTGTTTCAGCATTTTCAAAGAGACTGCAAAGCCTTTATTTCAGTTTTATCCTCTCTCTTCTTCCCCTTTCTTATTCCTTCTTTTGTTATGAAGAACAATCAATGATTACTCCTATCTGTGTATCTCTTCACTGTAGCAGTGTAGCACGATGAGTTTCTTCTGGAACCTTGATCTTAAAGTTCTGCATTTTCTTTTCATGGGATTGCCTAATGATGAAGTTCAACATTACCTCAGAGATACTTGGTTTGTTTTGATATCCTTTGATGATGTTGCCGGGATACTGTGTTACTCCCTCTAAAGGGAAATGGCTTTCACAAGAGCCAGCCGTGCTAAGTCAAGAGGTGTATTTATTCCCTCTAACATATATACACTGTCAGTGTATCTTCTCCACTTGGAAAGAGTGCCCAAATGTTTATGCCAGTGTTTTAAATTAGCACTCTTTAAGCAACAGGCCGTAACTCATAATGCTGACTTGTCAAGAGCCAGGTCTGTCGCTCATCTCTGTACCTCTGGATATAATTAGACCACAGAGAAGAACTTAAGTCCTTTCGACATCTCAAATCCAACTAATATGGAGATTATTGATTATTCTTTTTATTAATATTTAATAACTGGTCATTGACTTCATTGATTTAAACCAACAGTGCAATTCCCTGTCCTCTCACAATTCAGAACCTCATTTTTCTGAGCACCATCTTCTTAATGAGGGCTCTTTGCAGCCTAACCACATCCAAGGCCATTTGTAAACAAACCAAGCAGACATCTGTACGCATTTTTACAGACAATTAACTGTTATTGTGAGGGGCTCTAAATGGATTAGCAGGGCCATTAATGTCTCTGGCTAACTGAACCTTGATTGGAAGTTTTAGGAGACATGTACTAAATGAAACTAGATTTGATTCAAATTAAGCTTGATCCCTACATTGCACCACGATGTTGTCAGTTGGCTAATAATGACAGAGGATGTATTATATTTGCCTAGAAAATTCTGGCCTCTTACCATCATTTTACTTGCCAGAAAAAGCAGATAAAATGTGTTTGTTTTAAAACTGGGTAACGGGGTAGATGAAATCACACCAGTTAACAAAGTCACTTGCTTTTCATCTTTTCTATAAAACTTCTGCATGTTCTGTCTTGCTTCTCTCCTCTCTTTTCAGTTTGGGACTTCCTGTGTCTGACTATCAGTGCTGATTATCATACTTTTATTAATAGAACTGTTACTGAATTCCAAAGAATCAACAGAGTTGCCTTTTGGGATGTTTTGGGGGCACCAATGAAGAACAAATGCTATTTCCCAAAACTATCAGAATTCTTTCTTGATTTGAAAGTGCTTTGATTTACTCATAAAAATCCCAGAATCAAATTACTCTCTTTTATTTCTTTTTTTCTAACCTTCTGTGAAGTCACAGCCAAAAGGATGTGGTTCATTAGAGTACAAGATCCCCTTAATTATAAAACAGCCCAGAAAAGAAGCAGTCCACGCTGCTGTCACCTGACTCCACAGCTCAGCCAAACACAATCTCATACTCAAGCATTTCAACATTTTACAGAGACCTACGTTCTATATAATCCAAGGTCATAATTATTAGGAGTAGGGGGAATCAACACAGGCCCCTATTATTCCTATACTGATCTTTAATTTTAAGTTGTTGGGTTTTTTTTCTCAGAGATCTGATCAGAGCATTGGATGCTACGTTAGTTAAAGAGGACTTTATTTATGACATGTCATGTTTGTACAGCACTATTTGTGTTGAAGAGTTTGCGTTATGATGATTCAATGATTTGGTGACATTTTGTGAATTTCGAGCTTGCAAGAATTAGGGAGATGTGGAGATGATCTCAACTGAAGAAGTTCGAGTTACCAATGCGGTGAACTGATGACATTGAAGCATATTTTGTGATAATGAATTTTAAGTTGCTAGAGTAGAACAGCGAAGCAAATTAGGCCTCACGCATGCGGCAGAAGTTGAAATGATCAAAATGTCCTCTGCTTTTCTTTATTTTCTCTCCGGTCTGTATAAAGACCCCTTACAGTGCTATATGTTAGAGTCAGTAGATTGGATCTGTGGGTACATGAGAGAACTCTATTCTTCCTCATCTTTTTTTTTCTTTCTTTCTTTCGTTTTTTTTTTTTTTTTTTACCTTTTGTCTGCTAACCGAAGTGGGATGAAGTAATTAGAATGTCTGCTCTCTGATATCCTATACGCGGACGGTTTCACTCTCACCCGACAAACACAATCTTAATCCGGGAAATAGCTCGCAATCAGAATATTGGATCTGACATCAGAGGTAGCCACAGAGGCGATCCCCGCACACCCTGCCTGGGCTTCAAAGCTCCTCCAGGCTCTGTTATGGCTTTCCTTCGTGATGAAGTGTGACACTCTGCAAACACAAAAGCCCCAGTTCTCTTGTGGGTTTGCATTGCTTTTCTTGGATCACCCTATCCTGCCCAATGCCAAGTAAGCTTGTCTGTTTTCAGAGTGGGGCTCTGTATCTGTGTGTGTGTGTGTGTGTGTGTGTGTGTATGTGTTTGTATGTCTGGTTGCCGGGTTGTGTCTCAGATGATGTAATAAAGCTCTCTAATCACATACACCACCTGCCCTCCCGACGGTGGGTCACTGGTGTGAGGCGGGCTTGGGGCGGTGGGTGGGTGGGGGGGGTGTCTATGGTTTGGTTGGGGTGGGTGAAGGGGTGCTTCTTTGAAGGGACGTACGGATTCAGGAGTTTCTGCCCACTTTCGTCCACAGTAGTTTGCATCTGCATCCCATCCACGTTCTCTTATTGCGGCTAATGGACTCCAACTGCTGTAAAACTCTGAATGTCTCGCTCACTGGGTGAACGCTTACCTTCGCACGACTAAAAGTAAGGTCTCTGCAATCAGAGATGTAATCACTACACACCAAAAGAATACAAAGAGAGAGATAGATAGAAAGTGAGAGAGAGAGAGAGAGAGTGAGAGAGAGAGAGAGAAAGAATAGGATTACAGAGGTTGTAAGGTCTTTTTGTACAGAAACCAAAGTAAATAAAGCTTGCTGATGAAAAGCTTGAAATAACTGTCGACACTCAGTGCCTCTGTGGTCTTTATACTACTGACTAATGTGATGGGCTGTTCTTAAGGTTGCTCTCTCACTTCCAAGCCCAGCCACAGTAAGACGTCACCTAGGCTCCCACTCATCCAGGCCAGGCCCGCTCATCAGGAAAACAGAGGCAGGCAGAGTGGTCGTTTGTCTTGTGGTTTTGAGCTGCGGCTATTTCTCCACATGCCGTCCAGTGTCAACAGAGATTCTATAAATATCCTCCACAATGCACACACTGGCCTCAGCAGAGGAGGCGCAGCAAGGAGAATATGGAGGGATAGGGAGGGAGAGAGGGGGAGACAAGAGAGAGAGAGAGAGTGAGAGAGAGAGAAAGTGAGAGCGAAAGATATTGTAGAGTGAGAACTTCAGATAGACAAACTGAGGGAGAAAGTGAGAGAGTGTGAGATAGAGAGAGAAAATTCCTTATCTGCAAAGACAAGACTAGGTGATTGAATACTTGCACACATCCTGGGTCAGTCAAAGGATGAGGGCAAGTACACTTCTCAGTGAGCTGGGAAACCACCAAAGCCACATGGGAAAGATTATTTCCTCCAATCAGAGTTATTATCCGTCTGACTCACCACCCTTAGGAGCTTTGAAGAGTGGTCTGAGGCAGCCAGTCCAAGTAAGACAGGCCTGTTTTCTGTAGGAAATGGTATAATCGCACCCAAAATACTGTATGTGTGTAATGTTTGTTACGGTAAGTTTTGATGTGTTGGACTGGAAAGTTAACATTACCCCGCTGGAACGATCCCATTCCAAGTTCTGGCCTTGAAAAATCTAACCAAGCCCAGATGTTTGAGTTAAAAAAGACATTTATTTTCACATTCACATTGTCTTGATGTCTCTAATCTTTGGCCCATTCAGAATTGTAATTTTATGCTGTGTTCTGCTACAGCTGTCTCATCTCCAGCCTCTCCATTTTTTTTTTAAAGAAACATCCACATATGCTTGTCCTTCTCGATAAAGGCCAGGTTTCAGTCCAGTCGTATCCCAAACACTCATTTTCTCACCCACAGTATGCTTCTCTTTACATCTTTCTCAGTGGTCTGCTTCTTTCCCGAGAGCAGAGAAAATACTCTAAAGGAAGAAGTGTGTAGTGTAATAGACCACTGTGAGAGCCTGAGTACTGTACTGAAATGAATGGTAAGATTTTTATTGTAATAAACAATATTTGAATGATTAAGAGGTGAGCGGATTGTGGGATATGATTGGTCGGTGGAGGTTTTTGTTGCTGGCGGTGAATCGTGACACTTCCTGCCCTCCCCTTTGTTTCCATTTTGATATGTTGAAATGGTTGCATGCATGCACAGTTGCAACAGCTGCATGGTTCATATAAATCAGTTTACACATAACCTTGAACTAGTGATAACTTTTTTTCTGATAAACTGATGTAACAGCTTGTATGAGAAAAGCACGAACATTTTAGCTTTAAAACACATTATGAAAAGACTGACCAATGTTCTCACTTTTCTGGAAACTTTCACAAGGTGATATTTTTCACCTCACAAAGAATCTTGCGAATCTGTGTGTTTGTGAATGTAGACACGTGTGTCAGTGTGATGAAAGAGTTAACTTTTTTTTTTTAAAAGCGACAGTGCTTTTTGTGAGACTTGGCATCTGATCATTTCAAACAATTCCCAGCCTGTGACTAACCATAAATAAAAACAAAAAAGCCAAGGCCTTCACCAAGCTCTTTGGCTGATGCTTTAATGTCCCCACCCCAGATGAGAAACCATATACAACTCAGGATTTGACCTCAACTTTACAGCCTTAGACCTGTTGCTCCCAAGCGATTGATTGTAGGCAGCAGAAAAAAAAGCCCATCTTCCATGCCATGTCCTGACAATGCTTCAGTAAGAAATAGAACATGTTCTATCAGCAATTTCACCATGAGAAGCCCCACATCAGTGTCTCTCCTCGCTCGCTGACTGTTTTATTGGCGAATTCCACACGCTGGCCTAATCTTGGTTGCGGCGGGAGTCCTGTGATTAAACTGTATAAAAAAAGAGAAGCTACTCCACTAAAGCGCCCTGATTTACTGAGCTGTCACGCCAGTTCAGACGGGGCAACAAGTTCAGACCCCAGCAGGAGAAGCCTAATGAAAATGAAACAAGGTCTGAGACAGTGTTTGGGGTGGGGAGGTACGGGGTGGGGGGGGGTGACTGTTCACAGCCAAGGGGGTGGAGAGGGGAAGGATTTGTCTGTTCTGGCCCCGGGGTTAGACTGGATATGAGGTGCCCAAGCAACGGCCGTGGCCCAGCGATTGACCTCCATGTAACCTCTTCCAAACCCTGACCTACCCCCCGATGACCCCCCGTCATTTCCGTCAATGCAGGATTCATCTGTTGGCTAAAAGCAGGTCTGATACCTTAAGTACAGGGGTGGCTATAAAAGACACATCCTGATCGGCTTTCCTCTGCCCTGTGTTTATCACACACACACGACATCACACGCAAAAACACACACACACACGCAGACACACACACACCGTCACCACCACACCACACCCTCCCCGTCCTTACCATTAGCCCTTGGCTAACCTCTTTTAGTCATAGTTCATGGCCAGGCCATGTGGACATGTGCCTAAAGAGAGAGCGCGGAGGACAAACAGATGAAACCAAGGCCCTCTGATGTTCTCAAGAGCTTCCAAGAGGGAAGATTCCAATTTTGTTTATGCAAACGTACGAGGTAGGGAGGAGGGATGTTATCCAACATCTCCACAGATGTCCCATGTATGAGAGTTCTGTTATTTCGGACATTACTGTCAAAGGGCTTACTGTGAGAGAACCCAGCTGGAGAGAGAGAGAGAGAGAGAGAGAGAGAGAGAGAAAGGGGGAGAGTGAGTAAGAGAAGAGGTGGGATTCAAGAGTGCCTCCAGCACATAAAAGAGGTCAACTGCTTCTTCGATCCCACATCCATAATAGGAGAGGACGATCTGTGTTGTCTGGGTTTGGTGGATACAGAGAGGACCTCTTCCTCTTGCTGCTCCTGATAGGAATTTGGAGATTTACAGAAAGTCCTTCCCGTACCAGCACTGGTGCGCTTGTGTGTGTCTGTGTAAGCGTCAGCCTGGCCAGATGATCCAAACCTCCTCCCACCATCACCCCCCCTCCCCGAAGCCTGTCCACGCTACACCACACTATCCTCACGGGGAAGGAGGCGGTTGGCTCTGAGATAGCTGATTCAAGAGCTCTGTATCCGCCATTTCCTGCAGCAGGACAAAGCTACACCATGCACAGGGGTCTCATACACAAATGCCCACACCCACACACACTCACATACAAACACACACACACACACACACACACACACAAACACACTCACACATGCACACACACACACACACACACACACAGAAAGAGAGAGAGAGAGAGAGAGACTTCTTATCCCAGACAAAACTCTCCCGTGAGTTTTAAACTTTACATGTATAACCCTCTGTCTGTTTCATGTTTCATCTCTCTCTGTCTGAATCTCTGAGGTTTTTATTTGAGCTAAGGAGTGTGATTCCAGTGTCATCTACTGTGTAATGTTTCATTTACTATTCCCTTTGACAAATTTAGTTATTGAGATGATTGTACCATGAGCTTAAGTTACAATAATGACTACAGCTAATAACAGGAAGCATGAAGAGCTGGACAAATTCAGACAAGAGTTTGAGAAAAGATCCAGGGAAAAAAAAAAGGTTGAGAACAGGTAAATGTGATGAAATATCTCATCTCATCTCATAAATAATCCACTAATTTTTATGGCTCAATGTTTTCCACTGAAGCCTGACCAGTATTTCATATGCGTGTTGCATTGCAGCGTTGATATATGAGGCTTAGACTATGATGTCAGCGGAAAACACTTTCAATAATTGCCTGTGAGAAATATCTTCAACCTTCTAACACCTCTCCACGTCCGGCCCCCATCTTCGTACAAACTTCATCTGTCATCTCGCTCTCTCTCTCTCTCTCTCTCTCTCTCTCTCTCTCTCTCTCTCTCTCTCTTTAAGCAGTCAAAGTCATCCGAGTGATAAATGTCCCACTGCCATCCTCAATCCACACTATTTACATTCTGTCAAATTCTTGTGCATACAATTACCATCAATTAAAGAGCAAGTGTATGTTCTGGGCGGACAGGAGACTTTAACTTGCCCGTTTAAAAAAAAGTTCACCTTTAATACTTTCTTCACTTGTTTTTGCTGTGGTTCTGTACACTGTTATGTATTTAGTCTCTGCACACGCTCATATACCTTTTCACAAAATCTGAACTGAATCCTTCTAATCTAAACTCTTTCTCAGTCCTTGCACTTGCCAGAAATATGTCAGTTGCTTTACTTCTGTTCATTCTAGTGATTTTTCTTGTTGTTTAGCATAATTCGAAACCTTTCATATTGTTTTGTCAGATAGTCTCATCCCTTACTTTCCCATTAAATCAGCAAATTAGTGCGTAAAGTCTGTCTTTCACTGTGTTTGCTGTGAGAGTGTGTAAGCCCAGTTTGAGGACTAAATTAGGCCCTTGTGTGAATGAGAACAGACAGGCAGAGATTCTCTGGGTGTAACAAATTGATAGAAGTCAATTAAATGTCTATTACTAACCTCCTATGGCCCTCTGTCAATTATCTGTCCCATTAACCCAGCAATACACTACACTCTATGTGTTTAACAGTGAGAGGAAACAGCATGGTTACCAATCTCATCCCGGGTCATAAAAAAATGACACAGAAAGGATGACTTTAAAATAAATTCAATTCAATTACATTTAATTAAACGGTTAAGGTCATTTGCACCTCTGGTCCCAGCGTTGATCTGATTCATGGCCATAATAGGGTACATTACTACAGCTTTTTATATAGATTAGTCATAAATTTACAACACTTATAATATCTTCTCAAACCCAGTGTGCGTAGAAGCTCTTAACATGATAATGATCACAGAAATGATGCTATTATTCTCCAGTTTGGCACTGAACTTGAAAGATTTGAAGAGGAATGACTGGAATTTGAGAGAGGACAGAAGAAAGAGAGAGAAACCGGTGGAAGAATGTTACATATAATGCACCAAGGCACTGGGTTCAGTTTGTATCCAGTAATTACAGTGTTTAAAAGTAACACAGTCATGGTACATTTAAGTCTACTTAGTGGTCTCCGCAGCAGCGTACAGTACAGGTTCAGGGGATTACACATAACTGCTACTATACAACCTTAAGGTCTTTCCAGCCTCTGTTAAGATGAGCTGTTAATATCTACCTATTCACAAAACATATGTGATAAAATGGTAATGCATGATGAATAAATCCAAGATATGGGGACTTCTTAAATATATATATATATATATATATATATTTATATATATATATTTATATATATATATTTAGGGGGATCTTGGGATGACTCCTGACTCAACAGTCCTGGGGTTGGGAATTTCTGGGAAACCCCAAATTTTTTTTTCATCTAAAAATGCAAATGATAGTGACCAGTTATGAGTAGGCCTGCTCATCAAATGGTAATTTAAGCAAACAACCAGAATTACACGTAGCAGAATGTATTTTTTTTCAAAATGTAGGACCAGAAGACTCATGATCTCTGGCATCCTATTCAAATTTCAACTTTGTGGAAATGTAACTACAAAATGTCTAGTCACTTTCAGTGTAGGAAGTGTAATACGGTGAAATGACGTCTTTGGCTCTGACTCTTGACACACTCCTTGTTCAGGTCGTGTGACTTTGGACACCCTCTGGTTTTTCACTGAGCCACTGTGTGTTCGGTCCCAGCCAAACAGTTTAGCTAATAGCTCTCCTCAGAAAGATTTACGGCACAAAGACACCGAACAATTAGAGAGGAGAAAACACAAAAGCCAAGAGCACATAGGACAGATTTACGATCCCGTTGCAGATGCTATTTTTAAAACTGAAGGGTCCAATCACTCTCTACTGGTCTTTGAGAGGGAACAGTAAGATCAGGTATATTCCTAAGCGTGGAGTCAGAGGTCCTCATTGGTTTTCTCTCCATCTGTTGTGTTTTTTTTTTTTTTTCCTATTTCCGAAGGGCGAACATGCACTCTATTTACTACCTTGTGTGGGAAATTTGTGTAGGCTAGAGCTCTTACCATGCTGATATTCTGTGGAAAAAAAAAAAAAAAGTTATCACTCAATAGTCAAGTCTTCGCAGAGACAGACGGAGATGTGGAGACGGTGTTGACAGAGAGGCATTCCTGTCCCGTTCCGGAGCAGTGTTCCAGTCAGGAAAAGAGAGAGGAAACACTTGTGTCCATATAGCATGAATACTGAGAATAAAGGATGGGGAGGGGTGGGTGGAGGTATGGGCAGGGGGGGGGGGCAGAATGATTTGACCAAAGGCTTTAATAACCAGTGGAGAAACATATAGGAAGAATAGGCATGAGAGAAAAGAAGGAAGGTCCACCTATCTCCTCACGTTCCATCAAAGACATGAACACTGAAAATTCAGAAACGGATGATCGGACGATTCATCTAGAACTAGGACAACGACGAGGGAAAACGGAACTGGAAATGGAACCTCTTCATCACCATGGAGCGAGAAATGCAAACATTACACATACAAGATCAAGACTCTTGAGTTTCTTTGGGAGGTGTTTCGTTACACCCATCTTAGATTACACAGGACTTTAGAAATGAAATGGTTTTGAGGGCTTTTGTAATGAGGCTGACCCTGCCATGATTTCCCAAAATCAGTTAGATCGATAAAGCCCTCTCCATTGTTTCATAGCACTGTCAACAACAATGTTTTCATTCTACTGAGAGACTTTTAGGCTAATTGTTTTAAAGAGCAGTCAGCAGAGCTGCAATCAGTCAACTGATTGCAATCTTGTTTTTCAAGGGTTTCCAGACCTGCTCATTGGTGTTTCGGTGATTCTATAGCAGAATACAGAAGTGTGTCCTCATGAGTGTGTGTAGCTGATATGCTGTTTTCTCTGGCCAGAAAACTGTGTTCTGGTGTGTCCATGTTTCATAGCTGACTCCCATCTGTTTGGCCCGGTTTGTCGGCAATGTAGTGGCCCGTTGAGGCCCACATTAACGTCTGTTTGGCCACAGCCCCAAGTCCATTCCGCTGCGGGAAGCTGTGATTATGGAATTGTGATTGCAGTGTGTCTGTAATGATGATAAGAAGTTGGACCAGTCTGTGCCAAGCAATTTCATCACAAAACAGAAAAAAAAAACATGCAAGGAAAATTAATGACGCTTCAAATGCTGGCTGTTTTTTTAATGTCGATAATCTCTATCCGGAGCAATTAGCTGCAATTGGTGGCATATGGCCTTGTCTTCCACGTTGTATTATAGCAGAGAAATCAAATCTATCACAATATGAGACACAGTGCACACACAGAGGCTGAAAGCATATAATTGCAAAGGTAAAAAAAAAAGAAAAAAGAAAAGAAAGTGAGATGTGATATAAACATGCGAAATAAATTACATTCATTTCAATTCAATTACATTTAAATGCAATGAAATTAAATGTAATCAAAAGCAATAAGAATAGAAGAGCGTAAACCTGGGTTTGTCCACTAACCTGCAGTAGAGTGGAAGATCAGGGCCCGGCGTGTGAAAGACATCATATTCAGGTTGTTAGTTGTGAAGAGAGAGTGCTTGCTGGTTTTTGTTTGGCACATGTGCAGTATGAAAGGCTTTGGCTTGTGAGAGTCCTGCAGGGGGAAATGTGCCTGCGGTGGTCTCTCACTGCATAACGCGTTTGAGAGATGCACTTTGCCTCAGCTCATGCTCCAGGCAAGACCCCCTCCTCCCTTTCTCTCTCTCTCTCTCTCTCTCTCTCTCTCTCGCTCTCGCTCTTTCGGTATCACTATTTACTTCATAGACCTTACCCCTTTGTGCGCTCTCTCTCTCTCTGTCTTCCTCTCTTCCTCCAACTATGCACCTCTTCTCTTCTCCTCAGGGGTGGTAGGTTGAGGTTGAAGTCTATTGCTGCAATCAGAGTAGATAAGCTTTTTGCTGGGCAGAGGCACCACATGGGGCCACACATTGCCTGAGGATAGGAGCGGTGCTGCCCAGGGCCAGGCAGGCTCAAGGTCCCTGGCCAACGGACTTTATAGCGACCCCAACCAGACTGAAGCTGACAGGTGAGAGGCCACTCACGGTTCTAATGATAACTGCCCCAGGGTTGGGTGGAGGGATGGACACAACCAAACAAGAAGAGATGAGCGGGAGAGAAGAGAACAGACCGATGGAATCCATAAACCAGGGCAATATACCGTGAGGCTTTGGGTTTTCTAAGCAGTGGGAGGAAGTTGCCCTTCAGCTTCAGAAGATCACGAATTTGGACACGTGTGACTGTGAACTGCTGAGAAGTGGATTCAGAAAGGAGAGGTGGTCTATCAAAACACTACTCATATGAAAGGCCAGATTTGGTAATTTAAGATATTTTGGTAGTGGGTTATTTTTAGAGTGCAGTCGTGTGAAGAGATGTGGCTGTGATGAAATGACAGGGCTGAATTTCTTTCTGTATTAGTTTACATTATCTGATAGAAAGGTCAGGTTTTCAGTCTTCCTCAATATGATTAAATGCTTCTCCCATAGTTTTGTATTTTCCCATGAGCAAAAATATGAAAAAGAGAAGCAGACAGACAGGCAACGACACACACACACACACACACACACACACACACACACACACACACACACACACTTTTCCGTTGTGCATTACGTTCTCAGCCTATGCCCAACAACAGGCCATGTGTTTCAGCCTGCCTCTCTCCCTCCTATGGCGGCAGATCAAGTGTTCCAAAGATCCCGGTCCACTCACGGCCAGTAAACAAGTACACACACCCGGTCAACCAGTCCCTGAGTCCAGTCATTCCAAGCTAGCCCCATTCTGTCCCCCCTACTCAGGGACTTGGTGTGTGTGTACACAAACAGTCACCCCGAATCTGCCTGCTGATTAATCAAGGGCGATCCAGCGGCAAAGTGCAGTTTACCCGCTCCTTCCTGTGCTAGTCCCTGTGTATTTATTTAGAGTAACCCATAGCCAGTCATGTCTGACCCGAAACTATCAGGAGCAGCCATGGCTGCACCCAAGCATAAACAAAAAAATATGCAATGAAGGTAGAAAGGGGGGGGGGGGGGTAAGGGGGGGTTCTCTCTGAGATAGAGATCTGAAGCTCACAACAGAGTTCATAAACCCAGACATGCACCAGAAATAGCCCCCCCCCCCCCCCCCCCCAAACCCTCCTCCTCCTCCTCCTCCTCCTCCTCCTCCCTAACGTCCTGCTGTTTATTTCTCCTCTGACATGGGAAGGGAAATCATTGACCTCCGACGGATGGAAAGGGAGAAAGGGAGTGGTTCCATCCATCTTCAGACTTCAAATCTTTTAGCTGGGGGCATCATGCAGGTTCTCTTTATGGCGGAAGCCTCCCAAACTCCCCTCAGTTAAGTTTTTGGTGAATCAAGACTTTGTCATCAGTGAATCAGTGTAGAGATTCATGTCTGGCTATTTGTCATCTCTACTAATGCTAAGGGAAGAAAGGGATGAGGGATGTGTACTGTGTGATTATGTGGAAATATGGCTGGCCTGTTTCCCTTTTCACAAAAGACCTTACACACATTTAAGCTCAGATTTATTGTTTTATGCCATTAGAAAATTCCATTAGGAAATATCGTGCGATCTGATCTCAAACCGAGCACATGCTGTGCTGACCGTGTTTTGGGATGAGCCCACGGGGACGGGATGGATTTTCTTCTCTTCATAAGAAGGAAAAGGAAAGAAAAGAAAAGAAAAGAAAAGCAAAGCAAAGCAAAGAAAAGAAAAGAAAAGAAAAGAAAAGAAAAGAAAAGAAAAGAAAAGACATCACAGATTCAATACAGTGTATCTACCCCTCAGGCACAAAAGCAGGCTCATGACTGGATGATCACTTACTCTGTGAGACTGAATCAGACATAATGTGATTTTAAAGTACAGAATATAAAAAAAACAAATTCCATCAAAATGTTAGTGTCACAAGATGCGATTTACATTTTATCCAATAAGTTTGGTATGACACATCAGATATATTACTGTAATCAGAATTTATCCACAACATTTGATTTTTAAACATGTTAACCGTTCATTTCAACTTAGTTCTGAAAAATGTATTTAATTTTCATGTGAATATATTTTTTCTTCCCTTAAGAATTCTTGTGCATTGCTCAATAGACACTTTAGGCCAGATTAAAAACTGTGTTTGAACAAAACTGGAAGTGGTTTTACCAGAGACACACAGATTAAGGTGAGATTAAGACAATAAAAGCCGGCTGACTGCATGTGAAGTTTGCTCAAAAGCCTGAGTTTGTGGGCCCATCACAGCTCCAATCTGTGACCAAGTATGCCTGTGGCTAAAAATGAAAAGAAAATGGAAGAACAGAGTGTGAGCAGCTGAAGGGTCTAAACAAACCCAAACTGACCTGGTCATGTCAGATGTATGCGTATTGGGTGAAGGAAAATGGATAGTCTCTCCATCTCTCTCTCTCTCTCTCTCCCTCTCTTGCTCTCTCTCTCTCTCTCTCATCAGTAGGAGCATAAAGATTTTCCAAAACAGTAAATGGGAAATATTTCAAAATTAATATCTTTCGTATTATCTTTGAAACTTCCCAACTCAAACGATTCAGATATGCGTTGAGGGAGTCCCAGGAGGAGATCCACACATGCTTGGTGCCAATGGTGAGAAGAGCTGTTTTCATCATCAGAGCTGGTCGCTGTGCTGTTTACTCGACAACCCAAGGGACTGCTGCGGCACAAGTCTTCAAAGGCATTTTAAAGACATGTCTTGAGCTTGTTTTAGTTTACGCGTGTGTGTGTGTGTGTGTGTGTGTTTGCATGCTACTCTCCATGAGGTGGAGAGAGTGGACTGTAGCCACCACCTCGACTGAACCTGAATCCTGCTCAGCATCCTTGAACACCTTGTTCTCTGCACAGCTTGTTGTGTTTCGACCCTGCCTCCCCACCCCCCCATTCCCCCCATCCCAAAAGCACTTGTCTCCCCTTAATCCACCCCCCCACCCCCATATAGATCACTGGGAGTGATGACTCAGGAACAGAAGGAGGTCTGACTGCCTTGCGGTGAGAGAAACAGCGGAGAAAGGGTTAGAAGAGGGAAGACTATGGTAAACAACAGCACCTTTGGTCTGGCTGCTGTCTGGGCCTGGACTCCTGGGGTGTGACAGGCAGACTGCTGTAAAGTCATGGCATTCTGCAAACAAACAGCAGGGAATGTCCCAGTCACCCTCACCCTGTCCAAGGACAAACTCAGTCTTCAGTCAACCAAACCACACTCTCAAACAGTTCAGAGCAACCACACTCAGATGCATAGCTGGAATATTTCACTATATGCATTGGATAACAAAGCATTCTCCCCTCTTTTTCAGAGTCGTATGATGTTTGAAATTTAGCATCACATTTAAGAAATGACCCCATGACCCTAATAAGGATAAGAGGTTAGGAAAATGAATGACTGACTGAATGAATTTGACAAAAGGGTTGTTATAACACATAACAGATAACCATGTTATAACAATGTAACTACATGCGGTTTTTTGCAAGTATAATAAGACAAAATTTGTGGACTGAATAATTTTGCCGCATAATCATATTTGTGGATATTTTCATAGCTGGTCACTAACAGACTAAAAATGTTAAGTACTTGTGTTTGTGATGTAGCTCCACAAACACCAGCAGTTTTGATTACATGAAATTGTGAAACTGTGACAGAAATTTGTTCCTCTAAAAACCTGTGCTGAAGTTACATTGTACCAAAGATCTTAATATTCATCAAATATTTTATCAAAAAAAAAAAAAAAAAAATATATATATATATATATATATATATATATATATATATATATATATATATTTGGATGCAAAACTTAATCTAAAGTATGAACTTAAGGAAAGATTATACTGGGGAAATCTCCAGATTAACCCCCTTTTCACAAACGTCTTATAAAATTATGCATGTGCCACATACAAAATAATATGTTCAGTCAAAGCTAATACCAAAAGACAGCTTCCCCTCCCAAAAAAACCTCAAATGAATGCACATCCTTTGACATGTAGAGTTTCAGTGGATTTAGAGGTTGACATAGCCTATAGATCAGGAAATACAAAAGTCTCAAAAACAAGGAAAATGCATTATTAACATTGCAACTGTATTGCATTCTTTGCCAGAAAGAAACAAACAAACAGGTTACCACGACCTTGAACAACTGATGCTAAAAAAAAGAAAAGAAAAGAAAAGAGAAAAAAGGGGGAAAATTGCATATATATTTGAAAAGCAGACTGTCAGTGCTGCTGTCTCAGAGGAAGACATGGGACATTAAATAAGGACACATGTGGCTTTGGGAAGGGGGGGTGAGGGCGGCAGGGAGGGTGGTGGGGGGGTGGTTTCAGAAAGTCACTCACAGATTTCCTGTCAGTGTTAAGTAGACAGGTGCTTACCGTTAACACCGTCCTAATATCTCTATGCATATTTATGACTTTTCCCCCCTCTAATACATTGCTCGTTAATGTCATAGCTGCCAAATGGTGGTCTGTGACTTTCTTAAAAAAAAGAAAAAAAAGAAAGAAAACTGAATAAATAAAACCGCTTTTAAAAAGTCCGACCTGCTTAATGCATGACATTTCCTCCACAATCCCTTTGATCAAAAGTATTTCCTCTCTTTTTTGAAGCTGCTTTTGTTCATAGTTTTTTTTTTCTTCCTTGTCAGAGATAAAAATGCAAGCTATATCTTTATTTACCCCTTCTTTCGTCCGCCCGTGTTCCTTAAGTGCTTCGATGTTCAGAATGTGGTCAGAAAACGTTCAGTGTTCTCATTACGAGAAAGCTCTGAGAACGCCTCCTGTATCTCATCAGTGGAGAAAAGGGGGAAATGACTTTATGGTCTCTACAGATTTGAGCGCTGATTACTCCTTAATTCAGCTTTTCGCTCGCCTGCTGCCTCTTCGCTTCCCATGAAATCTTGGCCCAGGGTCTTAAGTCATGGTGAAAAAAAAAAGAAAGAAAAGAAAAGAAAAGATACAGGGAGGAGAGAGGGAGTTGAGACGAGACGACATGGATGGAGTGAGACAAGTTTCTCTTTTCATGGAGACGTCTGAAATGGATAAAGCCCAAACACGGGAGACCTGGGAGTCACATCTGAAGTTGAGTCTTGGGTGAGTCATTCTAAGCTCTCTTCACTAAATCCACATCAAAAACAAAAAAAACAAAAAAAAAAACACAAGTGAACATAAAGGAAGGGCTGGCGGAGACTCTGATGAGATGAGAGATTTATGTCAATTACTCTGCCAGCACAATTCAGGCACTGCAATGTTCTCCTGAGTTTATACTGGCGAGACAACAGCTTGCCAAAAGAAAAACAAGAAAAGGTTGAAACAGAAGAAGAAGAAGGAGATGAAGAAGAAGAAGAAGAAGAAGAAGAAGAAGAAAAGGGAGAAGAGGAAGAGGAGAAGGCGAAAGTAGTTGTCAGAGAAGAAATGAACAAAAACGCTGAATTGAGATGAGACTTCATGTGAGACAAATGTGTAAATTTTCAGCAGCGTGAAGCTGAAGAATATAAAGTGCACCAATGTCAGCAGATCAGACGGAGCTGTCTCTGGAGCTCTCTGATAAGAACAGACCCTCATTTAGAAAGCCTTAACCTCCCAACCCGTTCCCATTCCAAATGAAGATGGGCCCAATGTCGCTTTATTCACATTTCTCTTGCCAATATGAGTGTCTCAGAAGCCTTGTGGCTTTCTTCCCATCTGTCTAATGTGAAATGGCTCCTGTCTTCTCTCTATGTAAAACAGTGGTTGCTTTTACTTTAAAAATGGCTTTTCCGTGTTATGTTTCTCGTATTGGCTCCTAATTCTAAAAGTTCCAGGACTGGAACTCTTTGAGAGATCTCATGCATTCTTTATCAGTGTTTTATATTGCTCTTTTGGTCTGCTCTCTCCTTTATTTATTATGATATTTTACTGGGAAAACTTTTTTGAATCACTTGTATTTTGCAGAAATCAATAGGCTCTCATAGAGAGAGCTGTCAATCATGGAAGCATCAGCTTTGCTGAAGGTTATGGAGCTGATATGACATGAATAAATCAGTGGACTCTCAAGTTGTGGTACCTGGGTATGATCCATCTAGTGAATATAATGCTTTAAAAAAAAAAAAAAAAGCTGCCAGGGTGCTTACCATGCATTGGCAACTGAGGCCAACATAAAAGGTGGGCTTGGTGCAGGAGAGGAAGAGAGAAGTGGAAAAAGCAGTGCAACACACACACACACACACAAATAAAAACATTTAAAAACTGAATAGAAGTTAAAATATTGCATTTCTATTTAATCCTTTGCCCTATGTTTTTCTGATTTGTTTATTAATTTTGCTGAAATTTTGAAATTCTACTTTTAATGCACAATTCATTGGCCAGTCTATCTTCAAACAGATAGAAAAGATTTGTGTAAACAAAACAAAACAAAAAAAAGCAGCTCTTTGTTACATTACAAAAACAGATTTTTTTTTTTTTTTTTTTAATTCATGTTGTTCGTGATGTGTTTGAGATTATACCTTTTCTCCCCACAACCAGATGAGTAAACAAATTAGCTGGGACAGTGTTTGTAGGGGTCAAAGGTGAAGATGCACCCAGATTTGACAGGCCTGAGCCTTTTTGGACTCGTCGTTCAAGCGAACAGATGTTGGTGGAGATGGCGTGATTATCGCAACGGCGTCGGAGGAGGAGCGGGGCAGCCGCAGACTGGGCTCCTCGGATGGATGCATGTAATTACACGCCATCCCCCGGGAGGGAGATGACACGCAGCCGCCACTCTCCCAAGATCACAGGGGTGTAATTAAAACCCCAGTAACAGTTGTTAATAGGCCAGCAGATAAAGGTAGTGGCAGTGGGGAGTGGGAGGAATTTGTCCCTCCTCTCCTCTCATCAGCGTTCTGTGCCAGGACCTTCCCGAAAGGCATCAAGAACGCTCAAAGATATTTTAATGGCCTCTACCGTCAGGACGCTCCGAATGGATAAGACGGAGGCAACTGAAGGCGGTAACGCGAATATCTGTTTTTATACGAAATGACCTTGTAGCTTTTTCCACAGGGGGCTCAAAACACCACCTGCGATCTTAAATTTTCTTTTGAAAGTTTACTAAAAAAAACCTGTCAAGCGAAATATCATTTTCTTAGATGTTAGTGTTAGTGTATTCTGCAAAACCTGCGGACCTTTTTTTTTTTCTTTTTTTCCCCAAATTTAATTATTTATATATTTTTGATGGAATTTTTTTTCTTTTAAACAATTGCTTAGACACATTCTCTATTTTTTTTCTTTATCTTCGAAGCAAGTGGCAAGGTAAAGAAAGGACACTAATGCTAATTCTCTGTGTGACAGTGATGAGCGCTATAAGTGCAGTGTTTTATATGGGTGACGGGTATGGTCTTGTCTCTTTCATCAGGGAGTGATGGAGAATGGCCACTGTCAGCTTTTAAAAGCCCCTGCACAGAGCCTGCCGTGTCAGAGCAGACCACCGCTGCCTTTTAACTGTGCAAATCCCACTGACAGCTTTCCCATTCCCGCTGATGTTTCTTTTGTGTTCCATAAACGCATATCTGACCCATACGCTCTTCTGACAGTTCTCTGAATTCTTTGGGGTGGGAGGGTGAGATGGGTAAAAAAAAAAAATTCCCCGTATGCTAAAGAACCCAAGAACCTTAGTGCTGTCTCTTTTAGACGTTACGGCCGTCGCACTGGCGCGTGCTGCACTTAGTGACCCGTGCCTTTACCAGGACATACGGCAAATTGACCAATGGAGAAGAAAAACAAAATATAGGCGTACAAGATTTTACCGGGATGGATCGCTTCGCAACTTTTTCACAGTAAACGGTAAGACTGCAGGTTGCTCCCACAGCACGTCATTAAAAACCTACAGAGAGACGTGAAGGATAATGTGCGACGTTGTAAGAAAGCAAAGCAAAGCTGGCTGTAAGTGTGGGGTCTGTCACGTAGGCCTTCTAATTACAGCTGCAGACAGCAGCGTGTGCAGCAGGATGAGAAGGCAGTCAGCCTATCACAATGCAGATAATGTCTAACTTTACCACTAAGTCTTGTCTTCCACAGTGCTGGGGAGTCCCACTGAGAATTACCCACGCTGAGCGTGACATAGAATACCCACCCAGATAAATGGAGGGCTTTTGGCAGGATGTATTTTTAGCATTAACTCACTGACCCAAAAAAATGATGTCCACAAAATGAGACCCCCCGGGACATTTGAGGGGAAGTGGCTATTTTCTTGTATTTTTTCACTCTGTGCATGTCAGGGAACAAACTTTTGGTCTTTCTGTGGATACATTTCAGCACTATAAATATTAGGATGACTGTGGCTTAGGTCAAACTGCTTCTCCGATGCAGCCAACAGATACACAAAAGCGTAGTCTCATTCGCTGTTTTTATAGTGAAATCTCCAATCGTCATTTATGGCACAGCTCAGACCATTTACAGCAAGTCAATAGGGTTTCGTACAGATAGTCTGAACAGAAAGATGGTTGCTTTTCAGCTTTACCTATTAATTTTTTTTTAAAAAAGTAATATTCACAATATATTCTCTCTAGACCCCTATAGTGAAGAATAATGTTAAGGTTCTATGTCTTTTCCTGTTCCATTTCTACTATAGTCAGTGCAGAACGTTCAGTAGTGAAAAAGCCTGCTGTTTTGCTCCTCCTCACATCCTGTTGTGTGTTTTCTTTGTTTTGTTTTGTTTTTTTCATGACTTATTTACCCATTTGTTTTGCACAAGGCATCAATATTTGATGATGGAGAAAGCCCAGATTTCCAATACTTTAATGAGAGTCTAGGGTAGCTGGAAAAGGGGGATCTGCTATGTTGGTGATGTAATGGTGTTTCATTGGAGTGAGGGAACACAGGCCAACAGTGCATTGCACTCAGGAGAGACAACAGGTCAATGGGTCAGAGGCAGGTCAGAATCAAAAACATGCTTAGTCTCAAAGGGTTATACTGAACAGACAGCTGCTGCCACAGGACAATAGATCCTATTTTGACACTATAGCCTCAGAAACCCCAATAACCTCTCTCTCTCTGCAGGAAGTCTATTGTACATC
This sequence comes from Chanos chanos, assembly GCF_902362185.1. Lineage (NCBI taxonomy): Eukaryota > Metazoa > Chordata > Actinopteri > Gonorynchiformes > Chanidae > Chanos > Chanos chanos. The sequence continues at coordinate 12,196,767 of NC_044495.1, forward strand.
CAACCATGGTCCACCTAATGCAATCTTCTCCTCTTAGAGAATATATATTACTCCAGTGGCATTCTTAGTTACTCGATTAAGAGCTTATCAACCAATTGGTATTGGTATATCAATTTCTGGACAGATGTCCTCCCAATCTAATCTGCGATAGAAACCTATTGAAACATGCGGTCATATTCCTGTTGACGTGCTGCACCTAAACTAATTTACTCTTCTCTTGTTCTCGCTAATTTGGTCGGGTCAATAAAAGCTATCCCCCCAGAGGTTACACGGGTTGCCTAATCAATACAAATAATGATCAATAAGTGTTCTCTGATGCGTCGATTTCAGTTCTGAGGTCTACACAGGATGAAGCTAATCGGTTTAGAGTCCTGTGGATTCAGTGAGAATAAGGTTGAGGGTATGATGCTGACTTACCCTCTGGAGCCCCTCTCTTTCGATAGGTTAAGGAGGGATGTTGAGGCGGGGGCTAAGACAAAATAGACCACTGGCCTCACAGGGAACAGTTGGAGACAGAGGAGGGTGAAAAAGAAACTAATGTAAAATTTCCTGTCTGAAGGATGCTCAACAATTTTAAACAGTCATTGAGAGTTTGATATGTCTGAAACTCGTCGAGTCTGGAACTGGATGACCAAACTCTAAGATGAGTCATCCCTTACAACTACTCTGCTCAGACACTTAACTTTTTATGTTGGACCATTAAGTAAGAACACCATATACTTGGAGTGGTTGCAGAGCAATATTCTTTGAATCTGTTGTTATGAATGCTTCTGTGATTTATGGTAGACATTTTACCAAATTATTGTCAAATAAGAGAAATAGCTATGTCCATAAGTTAAAAACAGACATGAATCCTTTGGGCTGGTTGTGGGGTCAGGGGTGGAGAATAAAGATGAAAGAACTTACTGAGCCAGTTGTCACAGAACTGCTGATAACACAGCTCGGTTTTACTTTCTTCCGATTCCCAAGTTACACTCGCATACACCAAATGACAGCCTGATTTGGGTCACACTCGGACTCAAGCGCCAAATGGCAAGGCAACAAACAGACAAGGTCCTGCCATGCCACCAGGTGAGTAGGAGTAGGAGAGATGAACTATGAGTGGTAAATAAACATGAGCGAGAGAGGGGTGAGAGAGAGAGAGAGCGAGAGAGAGAGTAAAAGATGGTGGAAGACTGAAGGGGGGGGGGGGGGGGGGGGGGGGGTGGAGAGAGAAGGACAAGAGGAGGGAGTCAGTGATGGGCGAGAGATGACCTTTTCAAAAAGCCTCGTGCAGGCCCGGCCAAGGTACACTTTATTTATAGAAGGTATTTATAGAAGCGATTTTCCCGAGGTTAGCCTGAACGAGATGCCACTTCTCATTACCAGTGGGCTCCCGCCTGAACCTCATTTTACAGCTGGTTGAACCTGAGGAGGAGGAGGCAGAGCAGCCTAGACAGGGTCACCCATTAAATCCTCCAACTCTGGACCTGCCCTTAACACTACATAGGCTAGTCACTGTATGGACCGGAGAGGTATATGTTTAGTGTGGAACATAAAAGGTTTCTCTCACTAAATTCCAAAACTGTTGGAGATTGTGGCATAATCATCCTATAGGCCTCTGGGCTGGGGCTCACCATGACGACTGATACCCCCAGGGGCAATTTCCCGCCGTCCATTACATCCTGTAGATCTGCCAAGCATCCGTTGTCACTAGTGACCGTGAAGGTGCGCGGTAGCACTGCGCACCCCCCGCACACTAGCCAACTAACCCACCCCCCCACCCACCCCCGTAAAACCTTCCAGCCTTTCCCTGTGTGAGTGTGCCTCATCAGCGCTGCAATAAGTCACCCTGGTAAAGCACCTCAGGCCCCTTTCACAGGTCCTCCAAGCCTCAGCGCAGGGTCATTACAGCCATGGGACACAACCAGGGAATGTCAAATCAAAGACACAGCAAGACAAACCTTGAGCAAAGTACTAACAGCACTGTATAAAAGGCCAACTGCATAGAGGAGATAACTGCACCGACTGGAAGGAACTGGTACATGAAAAGAATGGCATTCAATGGATGGCAACTTCAAAGTAAATATTTGACTGGTACATAGTGTTTATGAACAGTTATAGTACATATTCAACTGTACATCCATGCATTAAAAAAGAGAGAGTTGATGTTGATAGCTGATTATGCATTAAAAGAAACACATGAGAGATACTAAATGATGAATGGTGTCATCCCTTTGTTACCCTTTCTGGAGTTCCTGTTTTAACGAAATAGTGCACTTACTTTACCAGCCTGCATTTGCGACAGCCAGAGTTGTTTCTAGCCAACATCTGGGCCTGGTTGTCCAAAAACATCACTAAAGTCATAGAATACCATACCATGTTATCATACCATGTTATCATATCATGTTATCATACCATGTTATCATACCATGTTAGAATATCATACCATGTTATACCTAAAACAGTGGAATATGGATATCTCAAACTGTCTAACTTTCTCACCGGTGAAAGACAAAACAGAGGTAAAAGGTATGGAAATGATTATGTTGCAAGGAAACCATCATGTCTTGTAAGGGAACATGCACATTATTCCCATTGTACATGGAGTGGTAATCCACTCAGCATCCTGTCTCTATAGAGCCTTAACCTTCCATAGCGATTTGTAAGGACCGATGCTGCCAGTGAAATCACTGGCCTGAAGATGTCATATAGATGTGTCATCCTTGTCATAATTGTTTTTTTTTTCCCTTACGCAAGCTTGAGGTCCAATAATCTTGGCTCCTGTCATGTTCCAGGATGTGTGGGCCCTCCCTATAGAGCTGCGGCCCTATCGACTGCAAAGCAGGGATCTTTTATTCTATGTATTTCTCTTCTTAAACCAGCCATTTGCTAATAAATTGGATACTTTGTCATGCCATCGAAAAACAGCATGATGAGTTCGCTATCGATTGCATTTTTTTCAGGATGAACTCATTTTCTGGCTCAGCCTACCGATATTACCTCTGTCTCTTAGTATGTCAGGTGAGACACCATTAGAGGAGCCTCTGACAGACGGTGGTAATGACCAGTGATGGAGTGGAGGGTGCAAACATTTGGCTAGTCGCTCTGGATGTACTTGTGGAGAACATATCTGGCCTTTTACAAGATGGAGGTGAAACACACTGGTCTACGTGACGTACGTGGTTCTGAATGAGAACTGGTCTGAGTGACTGGAGAAAGCAATGGATTCCATGTTTATATCATATGGAGAAAAACAACGACATAGACTTTAAAAACCACCAAGATGTGAGTTGGAAGCGTCTCAGATCGGTGGTTTTGGGTAATCTGACTATACCACAATGTTTTGGTGGAATGTTTTTGGCTTCAATAGCATTTTCATCTCAAAAGGTTTTCAAAGATTAAAGTAGAAGATGATTCACATGTCTGTAGCAATTTCCCATCAATGAAAGAGACATTTTGTGGGCTAACGTGAGAGTTCACCACAAGCATTGAGGTAATCTTTATTTTTCTGTCAAGGCCTCGTCATTTCCGAAGCATGAACAGACCAGCAGTTATAAGGGCCTCAGGGGGACTTTTTCAGAATCCTATTAATTACTATCTGCCTTGGGTTTGATTGGCTTCCTTATTTTGCTGTAAGATTTTAATGTTTTCCAGCCTGTGAGGCTTAGTTATGATATAAATGGAATCATCTCTGCCGATAGACAACTTGGCAAACGTATTGAATGCTTTTTTTCCTACTTAAGGTAACTATTGAACTTGTCATCACAGACCTCTACTTTAATAGACATACAATTTTAAAAAATAGATCTATCCAAATAGGTGTAGATACAGATACAAACAGATAGATAGATAGATAGATAGATAGATAGATAGATAGATGGATAAATAGATAGATAGATAAATATGTTGGATAGATTGTCAGCCTACGTGCCCTAATTTTGGTAAATCATTGTCTATAAATTTAAATGGTTAGTTACATTACAGAATGTCAGTGACTGATTTCCCACCACTGGTAAATGTTTCCACATCACATAAACTCTGTAAGAAGCTCAACTGTGCCCATCCAAATTGGCATAGGTGAGACTGTTACCTTACAGACAACCACAATGCTTAGGCAGGTCTGAGGCTGGCAAAATTGTAAAAGAAAGATTTTCCCTGTGGCTATTTGCTGGGCTGTCTGGCATTTTAGGTGACTACATGCTCTGATCTCCATTCACATAGAAAGGATCTGACAGCTTTAATTTACAATGTCAGGACTTACAAAAGCATCTTCCCCTCGCTCTGACAGCAATCTAACATTTCTAAATTAGCAGAAACATTAACCTTTACACTGATTCTAATGTGTTCTGAGAGAATTGAACTAAGTTTTATTTGATAATGTCTTGTCTTTTTTTCGTTCCGAAAAAAAAACCCAACAACAACAAAAAAAAAGAACAAAAGAAGAAAAGCTAAAAAATGTATAACATGTATCTAAAATTTATATATTTATTTTGCAGGTTGTATGTGTGCTTGTTTGTTTTGATCTGATGTACTTACGTGTCTAATCACTTGTGTTCTACAAACATTACTGCATTTCTGAGCTCCCAAAAAAAAGTTATTTAGCAATCTGAAGTGATTTGCAATCAGGGCGCTATGCTGCGTTCAGAGTGTGCAGCCATGGAGAGGAAAGCAACACTGACACATTCGTGTGAAGCAGCCTGTCATGTGAAACAGTTGCTTTAATATTTGTGGCCATTACACTAATTAGGCAAAAGCACACAGATGGTGCTGTTTCACAAACTCTCAGGCTGAGTATCAAAATGTCATCACTGCCAACATTAACTGTGGATTATGAGGAAGAAAAAAATATCTTTGCTTCCAGCACTCTGTTTAAAAAAAAATGTTCTTTTTCCACAAAGTTGACGTTAAAGGTCTGCACTCAAATGATGAAGAAGAAGGAGTATTTAGTGGCGAAACAATGGTACTCCAGTACCATATGCTGCTTCTAAATGCTGTAAGACAGCTGTACAACTCAAGTGTTCCTGGAGAAGGGCCAGCTCCCAGAAGAGGCTTTCCACTCAGCCGAAAATGTTTCCAGCTATCAGGAAGAAGCCACTTTTCATGGACTTGCTTCCAGATGCAGGCCAGTATTCGGCATGAACAACGAAAGAGTGACAGAGAGTATATGTGTATCTGTATTAGAACACTGAAATTGTGCCTCAAGTGTTGCATGTGGGAATACAAGAATATGTGTGTTTGTGGTATACATATACTCACATATACATACACGCATACATGCACGCACGCATGCACACGCGCACACACACACACACACACACACACACACACACACACACATGCACATGCACATGCACATGCAAGTTATGGGATATCAAGTGCCAACTGAGAAGGTTTCTCTGACAGCACTCCTAATGAGGGCTGTTGGGAGATGAGCTTTTTAAAGCAGTAGGATGATCTGATTGGACCCCAGTGCACTCCACTCAGCCCCTCTCTGGTCCTGCTGGCCTCCTGGGTTTTTATGCCTTTCAGCTGGAGAAAGAAGCTCTCCTCTCCTCATTCCTCCAGAGTTCAACAGGGTATTAGATAAAGCATTACTGTCCCCATTCCAAACCCACTTTCAAGTGAAAATGAAACAAAGATGTTTGTTTTTCCTTTACCAACTTTTTAAAAACACACCATGAACCTGAATAAATTAGGATACCTGAGTAAGAGCTCCAAAATGTTGGAGTTTGCTTCATAATTACTGGGGGTGGGGGCAACCAGATGCAACATTTTTTTTCTTTCTTTCTTTTTTTTTTTTTTGGATCATAACTTCTTGTTATAACTTTTTGGATTCATGTTGCAGTATAAAGGGTGTTTCTAAAGGCTGTTTCACTGTTTATGTTTTCTGCACACTGCAACAGTCAAGGGCGTGGTGTGTCTGAAACCATAGGACAGTAAACGGCAAAAGGCCATTTTATTCCAAAAAGAGAGAGATATGGTTTCATGTTAAACAGTAGGTTTTTTTTTAATTCTTTTTGCATCACAGTAAAGCATAGAGAAAAAGTTTAGATATGTATATAAACTATCTATCTATCTATATCTATATATATGTATGTATGTGTGTGTGTGTGTGTATATGTGTATATATAGATATATATATATATAGATATAGATAGATAGATAGATAGATAGATAGATAGATAGATAGATAGATAGATAGGTATGGATATAGATACACATACATACATAAGATCCAGTGCAGCACTCAGGAATGTTGTGATCTGATAAAGTTCTTAGCTCTCACCTCCAGGATAGGTGGTGTTAAACCTTCCCTAACAATGCTCTGCTGTTCTCTGTTCATATTGAATCCTTATAGAGATGGATGATATTCAGTAACAACAACAACAAAAGGAGAAAATACCATCGAGCTTAGGCTCTGAGGGAAGATTATTTCTCTCTCTGCAAAGAGAAGGCAAAGAGATTTTGTGACTCTGAGGTGATCTTCCATGTAATGTTGAAACACAGCTATATAGAAGAGAGAAACTGTCAGTAACTGCATTTTTGCCATTGGCGAGGATTAGCTGCAAACTTTGACTCACTTGTAAATCTTAGATAACAGATTTGGGTTGGGTCATGGACGTCAAACTACACCGAGGAGTGTTAGTTTAATCCCTCAGTGGAAATACCCATTCACAACAGAAATATCTGTGACATGACATTTGTGAAAAAGTTGCAAAAGAATCCACAAAAGCTTGCAATAAGCACCTTGTAAATATACACTTTACATATCATATAGAGACTTTTCAATGTATATTTTCTGAAAGGATATGTCCAGAAAAGTACTTTAAAACTTGCGCACACTTACAAAGGAACAATAGCTGTAATGTTAGAAAAGTAATCCCATTTGTTGCCTCAGGGAAAATTGCAGGTAGGAACATGCACCAGAATGCACTGTCATTGGATTTAAAGGCAAACAGAACTCTCTGGCTGTGAAAAAAAGTGAGGTGATTTTTCCAACTCTTCTTAGTATAGAAAATTCACTGAATGCTTGTTCGCAGTTCTCTCAAATTTTGTGAATACGTTGCACTTGCACAAACACAAACACACACACACACACACACGCGCGCGCGCGCGTACACACAGGGACGAAAACCACATCTAAAAGCAAAAACAATCTTCAAACGGATCCTACCTGTAGCATTTTTTTTTCTTGAATTCTTTTGTTTGTTTTTGTTTGTTTAGAAACTAAAACGAGGAGGATGTGGTGGAAAGCAATGTGGAGTTGCGAGCTGCTGCCGGCCATTTTGAGTCCTACTCTTGTTTTCTTTCTTTCTTTTTTTTTTTTTTTCTTTCTTGTTCGGGTGAGAGAAAGAGATCCTTTCAAAGGGAAGCAGGCATGCATCAGGTTTGTTCCTCCGAGCTTTAATAAAAGGGCTCAGTTAGCCTCGACTCATTATTATACTATGAGTATTGACTTTGGCCCACAGTCATGTACAGATAAAATGGTGTAAGGGCTTGTCCTAAGTGATTACTCAGAATTACAAATCACTCCACATGTAACCCTATCCAGCCAGTCTCCCTGGCACCCCCAGCTCACTCCTGCCTCCTGCCAAACTGCTGTTGCAAAGACCAGTGCGGCCCCTGATCGGCCCGCGGATCCGCCACATCCTCCGCCGTGAGGACCTCACACCGCAGATGACAAACAAACAAACACACACACAAATGAAGACTCTCTCCATCTCAGCTCTCGACCTGTGATCATTCTGAACATACTAGGTGCTTGCACTGTGCTCACCACACATGCAAAAGATTGCACGCGTGCACACCGGCACACACACACACACACACACAAAGACACACACACTCGGACACACGTGCAGACACATGCGCACACACACCCTTTCGCATTCACAGACACACACAAACATATACACACATACACACACACGCACGCACGCACACACACACACACACACACACGCACACATTGTTGGATATAATATCCCTCTCTCTGACAGCTGAGTTTTAATTGGGCAGACGGGTGTAGCGTGGGTCGCTGTCACACGCCTGGCGGTTTGAGGCATTCTGGGACAGGCCCCTCTGTGGGGGCTGTCAAGCGGCCCTCCGTCTCAATGGGGACCCCCTCTGTGGGTGTCCCAGCTCATTTAGGAGTGCACAGACAAAGAGCCAATTAAAAAGGGGCTTTAAACAATCGAACCACACTCCCCACCCCCCCCACCCCCACCCCCCCGGCCCTACAGACAGTCTATGGGCCAGAAGACAAGTGAGAAAAAAAAGAGAGACTGATTATAAATTCCACATCTATAAATATATCCGCACTGTTATCAGCTATATTTCACAGTCCATTTAAACAAGAAGAGACAGAGACTTCTGGTCCAATGCAAAAATGCAATGTCTGTCCAGTTCAAGCAATAAAGGTAATATTTGGAAACGAGATAAGATGGTGTTTTAGTTTTTCCAAAATGGTCAGCTGGATCCTTCTTTGTTAACTGTTTCTTCATTCCGAAGAGTTTTGTACTCCATTAAAGTGAAATCATGCTCATTTCCTTTTTATTATTTCCAAATTAAAAAAAAAAAAGCCGCATGTTTATAGTAAGAAAAACGTATTGAGCATATGAGTGTGCTGCCAAGCAAAATTACTCATATCCACATTTGAATTTTTTCTGTGTAGCTGTATTATCTCATTCTCTGTTAGATATCATTAGGCAGAATGTAGGAAGCTGTTAAGACACCATAGTATGCCATCCATTTAAATAGATTGCTTTTAAAGCAGCTTGTGCACTCCAATTAGAAGGACCAAGAAATCGTTCAGATGTAACATGGGGGTGTTGGGGGGGTATTAAAGCCCTCCCAATATCACAACAGAAGGACTAACCTGCATCTGTTTCTGTGTGTGTGTGTGTGTGTGTGTGTGTGTAGTGTGGCACACAGGAATTGTTGAGTGATATTCGAACAGCAAACTGATGAACCCTGCATTTTTAAGAGCAAGGAAAGTCTTTAATGTATATCTCTGTCACTGCCTTCCTCTCGTGCCATCATATACATGAGGTCCATATGCCACTTCCATATGGCTTACCAGCCTCTCCCGACAGACTGATGGAGGGCTACCATCCATCACTGCAAGAGCTCACTCACTTGTTATCAGCACAGACTGTGGAGAGGGTGAATACACACACACAGACACACACAGACACACACACAGCCATACACAGACACACACACACACACACACACACAAACACACACACACACACACACACATACACGAGCCATATGCAAGCTGTCCTGGAGGGGGAGACACAGGCATGCAATCCAGCTTTCCAGATCAGGAAGTGTTCAGCAAAAAGGCTGACACACACACACACACACACACACGCACACACATTAAAACACACATTAAAACACACATTAAAAAATTGCCTTTTGTCCAGATTTAGAAACATTCATTTGAAGTGCCCATGGTATTCTTTAAGAGAATCTATATTAACACTTAGTGCTATGTTCAGTTGAACTGAGGCAGTAAACAGCATCATTCTTAGTGTCAAGAATGGGTGAACATTCCTGAAAGAGTTCTGTCGCAAAACCTGAGATTCAGCCCACCAGCACTTCACAGCATTTTTACAGATGATATCACGACCCTACAAGTCAGTAAATAAACACACATCTCATTTAATGCAGATTCTTCTAGGATATAAGATGTAAATTCATTGGAAAATGACACGCTGCAAATGCTTTTGTAAACTCATTTTTGACTGAACATTTTGTTGTCATGCTGCAGAAGAACTGTGGTGTTAAGATTTGAGAAACGGACTGTCGTTAGAAACCAATCTGGCAGTCATTGGGCGTCAGAGATAAGCCCCTGATATCAGACAAAATCTGTTCAGTGCCGTTGTGTGTCAAATTTAACACTTCAGACGGAAAGTCTCCGTAACTTCAGGTGTGTTATAATATGTAAACACAGATAAATACCAGTAAACAATCTCTGGGAAACACGAGCGTCAAGTCACAGCATGCAAAACATTCATTGCTTTAGGCAAACACTGCTTATATGGACTAGAAGAGAAAAGGAGAGGTAAATATAGATTAGGAAGAACATCTCGTTTAAAAGTTAGCTTTTGAGCTCAATTTGGATATCTTCTGTCGCTGCTCCAGTGGAACGTATTAAAATTAAAGATGCGTATCACACAGAGATTTATTGAATCTTTTACGTTTATTTCACGTTCATCACGTAATTTGGATCATCCAACATCTACATTTATGTCTTCAGACAGAGTGATCAACTGTTGCTGTTGCTATTGTTTCAAAAACGAAATGTTAAAAACAAAACAATAAATAAATACATACATACATACATACATACATACATACAAAGACAATGAAAGCACCAAGAACCATAATAAATTCCAATGTCAAAATTCACTAATACTGGATAGCTCCAAATGAAGCTTGGTGTTGGTCTCCCTCACAGGGCTTCCGTGCTGCCATGTCAGGACGGTCACAGTAGAAGGTGTCCAGGGAATGAGGGAGGGGTAACTTTAAACCCCATTAAGAAATAATCATATTTATTTCTATAGTTGGTCTGGGTAAGCAGGCATTGCCGTGCACACTTCCTTACCTAAATGGAAAGCAGGAGATAGATGATCCGGTCTGTGGTGGAGAGGGAGAGAGAGTCCCCATTTCCTTGTAGACGCTCTGATAGCATGAATTATTAAGTGCGTGTAAGGAGAGGAGACGACTTAAATGTAATATGCGGCCTTGTTATTTGCTCCTACCTTTTGTAACCTTTCAAGTTTAATTAACGTGGCGGGCCAGGGGAGAGATGAGGGGTCTGGGGTGTCTGAGCTCCAGCTGAGAACAGCCTGCGCTGGCTCCATGTCACCAAAGCCTGCTCGTCTGATGACGGCAACCATTTTATATATGCCTATACGCTGCCTGCATAACAGGAAAAAGTCTTCAGGTTTACATTGCCTCTTACTGAAAAACAGCCAGGTCTGGCGCGTTCCAGTGGCTTTGATGGTTGTGTTTCGTATCAACAGTTAGCGTCCTTAGCTAGTGGTTAGATGACATCATTTGGTTAGTTCATAGTTGTTGGAAGATTTAAACATGAACATCAAAGCCAGTGAACTGTACCAAGCCCCTAGCTACAGGTTTGTATTTATAGATGTATATATTTATTTTATACTTATGTAGGAATAGTAACTAATATATAGAACTCAGTTATCGCTTGATTCCATAATTCATAATCTATCCTCTTTTCCCAACCCCAAAAGGAAGTTCATTCGCAGCTAACTGCCTTCTGGTCTGAATATGTCCTCTGAAGATGGTGTAATCTATTAACACAACTCCTAAATGGTTTTCAAAGTAAAAATGCTCAACCAATGATTGACAGACAGTGCGGCCAACCAGTGAAAGCAAATATGACGGGATCGGCCTATCAAAAGCAAGGGGCCGTCCGTTGTTGTGGTCAGTGTCGTCCAACATGTGTCAAAAGAGACTATGAGGAGTAGAACGTAACTTGATTTGATTCATGGCCAATCTTCATTGGCCACCTCTCAAACAACACCATCTAACTGGTGTCAGCTTAACCACGAAAACAGAGACACTATTGATCAAAGCACAATGTCAAAACAGCCCACGGCTCGATGTAAGATCATAATGTTTTCATTTCAAGAACCACAGAAGCTCTCCTGATCTAAAGGGACAAGGGGTACATTCATCTAACACACGGAGGAAAAAAAAAAAATCAGCGACAGCAAGTATCATTTCTCATTCATTCTTTCATGGTTATCAAACTTTCTTTTCTGCAATACGTTTGAGCAGAGAGGGACGATAAATACATTTCAGCTGCATTCTAAGGGTATATAAAGACAGCTTATAAAGCACAGGGAATATGGTCGATCTCTACCTTGGCGATGCCACTGTTCTCTGACTTTTATGTGAACCTTGGCGTGGACGTGTGGAGAGAAGAGTCCGTGGAGAATGGTCTTTAAAATGAAAGGCTTATGCTTCATGCTCAGGACTGCAGGCTGTAGTAAAGAGGGCTTTGTATTGTAAGCACTTTCCTCTGTGCCTCTCCGTTCATTCTGTCTGGCCACTGGCAACCAGCATATTAGTACACCTTTGTTTTGTTTTTTTTGTTTTGTTTTTTTTTTGTTGTTGTTGTTTTGTTTTTTGGTTTTGTTTTTTTTTTTTTTTTGTCTTTTTCTTTTTTACAAGATATCAACCCTCTGCCCTTCCACCTCTTCAAAAGACTTTTCCCCCCTTTTGTGCTGGAGTAAGCTGGACCTCCAGCAAGGCCTGCCTCTATATTTCTGTCCAGCTGCTTTGTCCAGAGGGAAAGGTTGTGTGTGCGTGTGTGTGTGTGTGTGCGCGTGCGTGCGTATGTATGCGTGTGTGTGTTTGTACAGGCTTGTGTGTAGGAGAGAGATAGAAACTGTGTATCTTTCCATAAAAAGAGGACAGTTTTGTATCGAAAAACAAAGGCAGAAGATTTTTTTTCTCTTTTTTTGTTTCCTCTCCCTCTCTCTCTCTTCTGTAGTCACTAAATGTTAAACATGAAGACTTTGAGTGAATGAGAGAGAAGGATCCAAATGACCTCCTGTCCCCCCCCCCTCTCTCTAAAGGCATTCCCATAGCAGGTGGTCTCCTTCACAAACCATCTGGAGGCCACGATGGCCAGATAACCTCCGCTATTTACAAACCCCAAACTTTGTTTAGACAAAAGCCCCCTAAAAGCCATCCGGGTGCCAAAAACAACCTCTCACTCTCTCTCAGACCTGGGAAAACACAGAGTCTTGTTGAAACCTCCTAAAATTAACTCTGAGAACAACCTCTCTGTTGGAGATGTATAAATAAATATAAAATTTGAATAAAATTATAAACTGGCATATCTGAATGTGCATTCTTCAACAGAAGTGCATGTAATGGATGTTGATTGGACATGAGGTCATGTTGTCTTTCATGCTATTCAGATAGTATAAATAATCATATATATTTATACAACCACAAATGAATTTGGTAAAACCATTTGTGTGTTGAAAATATTTTTGATCAGTCACTACGACATCACACTACGTAAATGCCATATATTTTTAATAACATTATTTGGGTAAAAAAAATATGTTCACATTTTCAGAAGTGAACACTGAATTTGCCATTTACAGGAAATACCAGAATCTGTTTTTATTGTATGTAATAGATGAAGAAGCTGTTAAAAGACTAAAACTGATCAAACACAAGAGAAAAGCATCTAAGTTGAGTATGCCGTGAAATGGGTGAACATACCTCTATGTTGGTTCGTGATGTTCCATTATTAGGAATGTAACCCGGTGTGACTGCATTAAAGTAATTTCCACTAAGTGAAATATGTGCTCTGTCAGAGAGGACTCCTTCATTATTTATAAGTTTGCATAAATCTCATACACACACACACATCCAAAAAACAACAACAACAACACTGACACACGTACACATGCACACGCACACACACACATACACACACACATGCATATTGCACATGGGTTTGAGAGGAGCCGATGTAATTCAAAGACTTTGCAAAAGCACAGATTTATTCTGAATGCTGTTAACCTTGTTGTGGAAGGTGCCGCATCACAAACTGAATCCCAGCAAAACAGAAGACTTAAGCAAAAAGCTTTAAATGGTTTGGGATGGGTTTGTTTTTGGCTTATGGTGTGTCGTTGTCTAAAAGGAGTTTCTCCTACTTCAAAGTAAAAGACAATGTGGCTCTGAGTGTCCTGTAAATGATTATGAATGGTAATATACAATCGCTCTGATATTTTCATAGCTCTGCAAGCTCCGTGGGTGATGACTTCCAGATGTTTCTTACACACTAATGCATTTGCTACAGCAATAAAAATACTTTCTATTATATTTTTCATTAAAGAAGGAAAAAAAATCAACATGAGTGATCAGTTAGACCGGAACAAAATCTTATGAAAAGATAGCTATGAACATATGATCAGAGACGGAGAAAGAGATAGATTGATAGAGAGAGAGAGCGAGAGAGCGAGAGAGAGAGAGAAATAGATAGAGAGGGACTCCAGATGTTATGGAAGACAAATAGAATTATCGATAGATATTTACAATGCAGAAAACCAAAGGGGAGGGGTTACTGGGGTTGTTAAGACCCCCAGAACCAAGTGGTCTGAAATTTATCAGCAGACTGCAGGCAGGACTGAGTAGGGAAATTAAGTGATAAGAAAATCAATTGCTCGCTGCTGCATCCATATAAATGTAGCTAATGTTTAAAATTCTCTGTAAATGTGCAGAGAATGCAGAGGAGAGGAGAAACAAGGTGGTGGTGGAGGTGGTGGTGGGAGTAGGCTAAGGGAGTAGAGGGTACGGGGGGCTGGAGAAGAGGGTCATCAATCATGGCTCAGTGACACACAATGAAACCTGACCGGGGCCCGAGATGTTTTAATACTGCATCCATTAAAGCCCTCAAATAAATTGCAATTTGGAAAACAGAACATAATACTGGCCAAGTTTTCCTCATCCATCTTGCGGCATGTCATGTAATGTAATTGCGTTGTTAATTTATCCAAGAATTTCCTTGCTACACCATTTCATCCGCATTGGTTAATTTCCCTGTAGAGTCTTTTTTTTTTTTTTTCCTCTCCCTTCTCTCCTCTCTTCCCTCCCTTCCCTTTCCTTTCCCTAGTCTACTGCAAAAACGGGTAGGGTGGGGGGGGGGGGGGCAGATTAATGTTTCTGCTTAGCATGGCATTAGTCGAAGGGCTAATCAAATGGCTGAAGTCCCTGACACTTTATCAATGATGGGTGCAGCGTTGGCCGCGTGCCGTCCGGCCCCGAGTCGGCGCGATTCAATCACCTCCCTCAGCTCTCTGTCATTAGCCCCTCTGACAGCAGGATCACTCAAAAATGCCCACGTATTACATCAATAATATCGACAAAAAGCTTTGGGGGCGTTTAAGGTTTGGCCAGCAACACCAGCAAGAGAGGGAGAGAGAGAAAGAGAAAGAGAGGGAGAGAGAGAAAGAGAGAGAGAGAGAGAGAGAGAGAGAGAGAGAGAGAGAGAGGGGAAAATGAACTCTTCCTTATGCTGAATGAGGGCATCATGTGCGTTTGTTGTGGTGAAGAAGAACGATAGCAAGTCCTGCAGTCAATACAAAGCGAGGTGAAAAATGACTGAACGAATGGAAGAAATAAGGTTTGGCGAGCAAGTGAGTGAGGTTTAATTGCGGGTGCTGTCTTACAGAGTTTCCTCAGAGACAGGCAACATTGAAAAATAAAGGTTTTCAAGCACAATTCTAGCGAGGTTCAAATTCAATTAGATGGCTAAGGGCACCACTGAGACGGGTAAGGGAGTAAAGGACAGACTCTGTGTCTGTGTCAGATCATCTCAAGTACTCCAACCAGATAAACTTCTGAAAGTCTCTATTTCCTTTTACAAGCAGCCCCCAAACAACTCAGTTTACTTCCACATGTCTTCTCTCAAGACAGGTTTAAAGACTATAGTAATATGCAGATGCCATTACATTTTTCATCAGATCAAATATTGCATTGTTCAGAGTTCAGTAAATATGCATGTTGAGTAGGCAAAAAAAAGACGTTTTGGCAGCACTTTGAGGCAACCTGGGTTTCAGCAGCTGAGCTGACCCAATAGCTCTGTGATTCCTTGAGCATTACCAACCCAGACCACTAGACAACAAGGGTCCATCGTGAACAGGTTCTGTCCAAACCTCACATCCATGAAAGACCCATTCCCTCACCTGCTGTCATGTGGACACTGTAGGACGGATTCATCTCCAGAGTGGTTGAGGTGCCTCCATCCATCTGATGAACGCAAAAATGCAAAGGGCTATGCCTTGATCAAAGGATGACAGTGCAGCCTGAGGAGAGAGAGAGAGAGAGAGAGAGAGAGAGCGACCTCTGCCAAAACAAAGACTTATTGTGATGAAACGTTGCAATGACAGGCACACACTCCACCCCTACAGCCAAAGATTGCATTACCGTACACTGATCAGACACAGAGAATATATTCGAGAGATCACTCAAAAGAATGTGCGAATGTGTGTTTCCACAGAAAGCCAAATAATCAGATTGCACAGAAGACAAAAAGTGAAAGGGGAGAAGCATGATCTTGCTATTAAAGAATGCTAAATGCTGCCAGAGAGAAATGAATGTGGCCCGGCGAAGGAAATCCCTTCTCACTTCACACTTGACTTATGGAACGCTAAATCACCTCTTCTCCACGACTCCTGTACGCTAAGATAGATCAGGAGTAGCTCCAGATTTGGAGTGAAATGCTTTTAATTTGGAGACATTTTACGTATGGTTTAGAGTAATCCAGGGAGTCTTGTAGAGAAAATGATGGAAATCCCCTGTAAAATAAATCAACACAGATATCTGAAACACGCTTAAAAACAAGCATCAGTTTTCCTTCGTTGAAAAATAGTCACAGTTCTCATTAAATAAGATGTTTCCATTTGCCCTGAAAAAGGAACACAGTTTTCCATATCAAACTGAATTAATCAAGACTCTGTTTTAAGTGTATGTACATTAGTGCACACATGTATCTAATGTAATTAACAGTAGCATCCGGGGGGGGGGGGGGGGGGGGGGGGGATGGGAATGACAGGGCCCTATATTGTTTACTCCATGTGAAAAATCCTCGTTCTTTATTCTTGGAAAATGTCTTGGCTGGCTGCTGTTTTTGTCTCTCCTGATTTTGTTTTAGGGGAGTAAATGACATCTCTGGAGGTGGTGTGTGTGTGTGTGTGTGTGTGTGCGTGTGTGTGCGTGAATAGGTAGGTGTTGCAGCAGCGTGCTTTTCACAATCTCGAGGTATTCAACAGAGATCCAGCGCGAGGCCTTGAAAACGCGGGGAGCTCGGACATACCCCCCGCACCCCTCCGCCTGTCACGGCACGCCTGCTGAAGACCACAGGAAGGGCAAACAAGAGCTTGTACGTCAGTCACCACGCTGACAGCTGAAATGAAGGGTTGACAGCCCTGACATCCAGAGTGCTCTACCCAGACATGAGCCTCCTCCTCTCTTAGCCCAGGCTAAGAGGGAGAGAAATAAATTAGTTATAGCGCTTTACCTGTCAACAGAAAGCATTTCAGCTTGTCTTTGTAACATCACTGACACCTTTTCTCCTTCACGTCCTCCCGTTCTAGTTTGGAGCGAGCAAGACGCTTTGAGAGAAGGGAGAGCAGACTGCAGAAAAGGAGAGACAGAGGGGGTCTCTTTCTGCGCAGGATTGGATGAAGAAGGACTGACATATCGTCAGGATTTCAGACAAGTGAAAGACATAAGACCTTCTCTCTCTCTCTCTCTCTCTCTCTCTCTCTCTCAAAACGCAAGCAAAAATAATGTAATAATGACCTAAGATCTCAGATAATGAATGTATCCGCATGTGCTTCTTCTGAACAGTAATGTGCACATGCACAGTCCATTTTTTAACAAATATCAAACAAACAATCGCAGATTTTAAGTTTCTTTTTCGTTTAGAGAAACGAAATTAATTCAGTTTTGACTTTTGGTTAAATATATGTTCCTAGCCGCGTTTGGTCAAAGATCCGAATGCGTGTTCACGGAGTGCCAATCCAAATCCGTTAATTCTGTTCTCTTATCCAAAGGAAAGATCTCCGAGGTTCCAGGTGTATCGCATATCCCGCTACCTCTCAAATGAATTCAGAGCCACAGTAATTGAATTTGTAATCAACTTGTTTTTCAGTCCTGTCGGATTCCATTTCATTCATCATGAGGTTTTTTTTTTTTTTTTTTGCGCACATTTTTGAAAGAGGACAAGCTACGTTCACTGTGCACAAACATGTTGGTGAACATTTCAAGGAAATTATGTCAGCGCACGCTCCCTCAATTTATTTATTTTTTTTCATGTTCCAAGCCATGTTAAAAAATATAGGATAGAACTGTTCACAAAATAATCATACAAATACCTCTGCACACAATTTTTTTTTCTACCGTTTCAACAGTTTGTATGATAATAATAATAATATCAGTTAATAATAACAGTGGTAATCATGGCATTACTAATAGCAAATAAGTGCCTAAATTAATTAAGTGCTTTTTATGATCTTCTTTCAAAGCAAATGTGCGGGCTGGAGGGTAACGCTTTGGTCATGAAACTCACACCCTGTTTAACGTCACTATGAGGCCTGGTGGGCTGATAAAAGCTTTACATCCACTTTAACTGTTTTATGGACTCTCTCAGCTTTTCAGCTGCTCACACTCAATGGCATTTTTGACCAAAATCAATGATGTTTCACAGAATAGGACCAGAAACAGCCGTTCTATATGAAGCAGGGCACTGGTCCTTCGGCTCCTCTAAATCACTACTATAACTTTAATTTATATTCAGAGAGCTCTTTCACAGAGTTTAACTCCCACAGAGAAACAAATTGGCTACAAGAATATTACTCATTGACATTTTTTTTTTTTTTCAAATACACTTTGTACGGAAATTCTGCACGCGCTCAGAAGGAGCTGATCACCACATCTAATTTCAACAGCTTCCCACATGTAAAGATTACAAAGCCTTTTAAAGTGAACAATTTTTTTTTCTCCTTTTTTTTTTTTTTTAACATCCTTTTTAACACAAAGACGTCATTGATCATTTTTGTAGCTGGAGCAATGTGGGCTTAATCTTTCTTTCCCTTGTGTAGACATTTTTTTGTATGTGTGTGTGTGTGTGTGTGTGTGTGCTGTCTAATGATGCAGACGTTGACATCGTCTTCCTCCTCTTCCTCCTCCTCCTCCTCCTCCCAGCTGCACATCTGTGTGAAATATCCTACAGTACCCAGCCGCGACAGTCCAGTCTCTCTCCTCAGATGTGCCTCCCAGCCGGAGAGAGAGAGAGAGAGAGAATAATAGATTAATGAGGTAGATTTATCTTTCATCGTATTACATTGGCCATTGTTTCTCTTCTGCATGTGTGCAGCGCGTTGGAGAAGGGGGGTCTTATGGGAATGAGGGCTGAGTCTCGCAGACTCATACATCAGCCCCGCATGTACTGTGTTCGGTGATCCATATCCCGGCCTCTCTTACTTTCTCTACTCTGCAAAAAAAAAAACAGCCCTTTTGTTATTTCACCCTTCTCTGTGGATGTGCAACACTTGCAAACCCACTGGCCTTTCTCTATGGTTATTATGAAGGGAGTGAGGAGTTAGAGATTTCTCTGGTAAACACAATCCCATTAAAATCTTTTTTTTTCTGTTTGCGGAAGAGCACCGATATGCATACAGCGGTCCGTGTCCAACGAAACAGTTTCCCTTAAATCCTTTCTGCTTGTTTTCAGCGGGGAATAAACAAACTCTCATGCAGTAAGGTGACAAGGTGAGAATGCGCCTCAGACATCAAGTCAAATGTCCAATATGGAAAAAGGAAAATGCTGGAGGCGTGTTAATTTATTTTTGCGATGATGTTAAGAGAATTGCGCAAATATTGTCATTTTACCAGCCTGATAACACTGAGAGATCTCCCCATCCCCACCTTAAAAAAATCTCTTGTTCTTCTGTCTTAATGAAACACTTTGCTCATGTACAGAATCTTTCATGCCAGACAGAGGACAGCCAATTAAGAGGACGCATCCTCAACAACATAAGGTTACACTGGAGAGGGGAGGAGACAATTTCAGCGGTCTGACATGAATGATTAAAAATGCTGAAATGTTATGACTTGAGTGTTTCTATTTGGCTTTCTTAAATGGTTTTCCTCTCTGTGGATTGTTATTTAGCTGTACAGCCTAGAGGTACATATGAATTAGCAATAGGATTTTATAGTAAAACAATATGACCGAACGCTTAGCAACATGCATTAAAACTTAGCAAAACACAGAAGGATTTAAAGATAAAAAGAAAATACATACATGCTTTTTTTTGTAATAAATATCCCTCTTGTATATTACATCATTTCACGCTCTAATTACAATGACCACTCACAGAATGACTTTGACTGAAAATACATATGACAAAAAAGCAGGAGAGACCTCATACCAGTCAATTAAATGAAGAAAGGATTTGAAAACTTTGACATTTTGACACACAGGCAGACAAGTCGCCTGGTCTGAGTGGCTAACCCCGTGACAAATAAAGATCGACCCGCAAAGACTTACAAAAGAGCTCGTAGCTTTCAGCGTGGTGGAGATTAAGTTTCTGCAGAAGCCAGGAGTGCACGTGTGGCCATTGATGACTGTTAATGGCGTACTTTGCTAGCAAGCAGAGATCATTCTGCTTGCGGAGAGAGAATCAGCCACATCAATCCCCCAAGTCCCTGACCTCCCAGCGTGATCACTAGGCGTCAGGCAAATTTACTGCACCAAACGATTAGCTCATATTTAAATGGCACTTAACTGCCAACGTCCCTGAGAACTTTCTCAGCTCTCTTCAGACAGAGGTATTTATGTATTTAACAGACTCATCTCCCTAGGCATGTTACTCTAAATTCCTCCTTAATTATCGCTTTAACAAGATTTTTTTTTTTTCTTTTTTGGTTTGCAGCCAAAATTTAAATGGCAAGATTACGTTAAGTGTCTATAATCTGTCTGTTCATCACCTAGTGCATGTCCTAACCAGAGGTGTTTACACTCTATCAGCTTACAATAATTCTCAAAGAACATTCCGGCCCAAATGTACATGCTATTTGCGTGAAAGAGCATTCCATACAATGAGTCATCCGTCCGGTTGACTGGTTTTTACGCGGGCCCATATTTTGAGGTAAACCTCATTCAAGGGTGATATACCTGTGTTGGAGAGAGAGATCGACGGCCTTTCTCCTGTACTTCTTCCTCTTGTGTTTTGAGTGGTGACAAAAGAGGAAGGTCCCGCGCCAACACCACACTGCCCAGGAGCGTTGTATACCTTAAAACTTAACCCAAGTACCACACCCATTCCGCAGCTGCCCCGACTAGCCGAGCTGACGTAATGGTACATGTCTGTCTATGACTTGGCAGACTGTTCGCCTTTGCACATATACACACACAAACACACACACACACACACACGGACATGCACGCACACACACACACACACACACGCACATGCACACACATAAACATCAGCAGGTTAATTAGCTGTGAAAGGCATGCACTTGAAACCTGAAATCATTCATTCAACACTCTGTCAGGCCTGGCAGGCCGAGACCTGCTGGCCAGTGCTTGGCCTTGTTTACCAAATAGTGGAAAGGAGATGAGTGAACACTGGTCAGAGGGCACGGTGTGCAGGTATGATCCCACCTGGAGTTACACACACCTGCCCTTTAAATAGACACTGTCAGGCAGACCTTACCGCAACCGCATACTTACCCAGTGGGCTGCTTTCTGCTGTCAGTCAGATATTGTAAGGATGTACTGCTGAGCATAAGGTGGAAACAATGTAAATACTGCACGAAGAGGATGTTCATTTAAACCTGGTTTGGCTCCAGTTCCAAGGCTCAGTCCCTGGCCACGGCTCTCTGTCTGCTGCCCCATCACAACAGAGCCCCAGCGCTGTCTCCTGTGCCGCGATTTCCTCTTATCTTTCAGCTGGCCCTCGTTTTTGCCTGCCAGGACCAGGGAATTCCCCGCATTCCTCCACAGACAAGGCATGGAATGTGTTTCGGAAAACCTGGCATCACACACAGCACCCAGCTGACATTCATAAAGATCCACAGGGCTTATATTATTCCAGCTCTCTCAGGTCATTCATAATGACCAAAAAGTGTGTTTGCTTTGGGAAAAAAGCATGACTTTAGCATGTTTTTGTCCATTTGTCAAAAAACTCACGTGGGACAGGTCTCTCTTTCAGTGCACTGAGCTCTGTTCATAACCCCTCTCAACAGGTTGGTCATCTCAGACCAGGGCTTTCATTTCCCTTCTCAACGTGAACGCACTGACCGACCGGTAATGATGCCCCAGGGAATGCCATGTGCTAGCATGTCAGCCAATAACATAGTGTGTGTGTGTGTGTGTGTGTGTGTTTTTTTTATCTTCAAAATCTTTAAGCAGGCCAAAATAATGAAGTTCATTTTTGTCTTTTGTATATCCATCCATTTTAATTATTAATTCATTTTAAAACGGTAATACTGTAATACTTGCAAAAACACCACGCCAGCCAAAGTCATCCACTCATTTTTCCTTCAAATGTACTGAGGCCTTACTCCATAATTTATTATTTCTAAAAACTAACAACTGCATAATCATGTCAATAATCAGTCAAAAAAAAAAATCTTATTCTGAAGAAATCTTGTAAACTTTTACAGCATTTTATGAGCAGTAGTATTATTTCCATGCGCCTCATCACAATTCTTTGTTTAACATTTATGTTTATTGATAAATGAAGATACATTTTGAATAATTCAAAGCCAACATTAGCAGTGAGCTGGGCTATAAATTATTGATGGACTGTGTTAGGGGGCTGGAGTACTTTGGGAATAGATAATATTAGCTTAATGCATGGACTACACTAGCAGAGGATGTGTAATGGATCTGCCGTCTAGAACTAATCATGGTTATTGTGGTCTCCAAGTTGCAGGAGAGGGAGGGGGGAGAAAAAGCAAAAAAAAAAAAAGCAAAAAGGTTGAAGGGGCTTTTGCAGACTGCTGTAGTCCTGGCTCATAGGAGCTGACAGAGCAGATTGTGGTTTTAATAGCAGGGGTTTACACATCCTGCACTGGGCCCTTAATAACCCACACCACTGTTAGTGTGAGGGGAGACGAATAGGTCTGTGTTATTAAAATGAAACCCAAGAACAACCCTTTTCATCCTTTAGTGTGTTTTCTACTGGAAGACTTTCTTAACCTCCGACCTACTCTTGTCTGGTCTCTCAAATGTGGAAATGTGGAAATAACCTGAACACTCGAAATTTAAAAAAATGCAGGATACTCTAGATACTCTATAATTCATTCAGAATCATGAGCATGGTCTGGTATTGGTCAGTGGGAGCATAATGAGCCAGTCTGATATTACAATGCTGAAAGACAATTAAAACTCAAAAACAGCTGTTTGACTTCCTAACAAATCTTGTTTTTTGAGTGAGGTGCAGTTGTACAGAATGGTTTGATGATTGGAAATTTGACTTTTGTTACACTGGTTTTTATTTAAAAACAATTTTTTGTAGATTTTTGAAGTCAACACAATTTCAGGTAAACTATTATATATATATAATATAAACTATTATATATATAATATATCACTGCTATCTAACTATCTATCTATCTATCTATCTATCTATCTATATATATATATATATATATATATATAATTACAATATTACATATTACAACAATGAATAGCGACAGCATTTTCAAACTTTTTTTAAAAAAATACAACTGGCCTGAATTATTTACATTCATCTTAACCCTAGTGTATCGTTATATGAAAATGATCATGTATGATGTGGGATCTGGGTCTAACGCTCCTATACTTTACCTTCATGTTCGTGTTAACTTATCTGCCTTAAGGTCAGTCTATATGAACAGGTCTTCTCAAGTCTCACAGGATTTGAGCCTTAGCTGCCAGTCTCATCTTCTTCTGAATAACCATGCATAGATAAGGAATATCAAAGGCAGAGAAAAGCCACTTCTGCAATGTTGCCATCACAGCAAGCAAATTAGCATCAAAACAAAGAGGCCGGTCTACCCTACAGCACACTGTCTTTTCCACGTGGTCACTTTTGCGAACCTTATTTACATCACTTTCAGTTTTTTTTTTTTGTTTTTTTTTTTAATGCTGAGCAGGGCATTTCAGCTCTGCCCAAATCTACACAAAATCAGCACTTAAGTGTTAAAGTTGCTGTTTCTTTTTTCCCCCCTCTGTTCTTTCTTTCTTTCTTTTTTTTTTTATTCTTTCTCTCGCCTGCCGTGCTATGACAGCTGTCATCACCCCTTGAATGCCTCTCTGATCTGCATGTCTAGGGGTGCAGATTCATCCTCCTGAATCTCTGCAGTAGGCAGTCAACTGACAAACTCCCCATGCATCAACCCACACTGCTCTGACTATATATCATTACTAAATTATCTTTAATGTCACTTTGATATTTAATATGCAATAAATAAACATATTACTGTAGAACTGTTTTTATAAGTACTAATCACTCAAATGATTTAGAGTTGAACAATAATTTTGTATCAGGTATCAAAAAGCAATGTATTAAACAGCATAAAACAGCTTTTATCATTTAAATGTGGTGGTAAAACATTAAATAAATGATTTGAAGGAAAGTAACGTCCATGGAAAGTAAGTGCATGTGATTTTTTTTTTTTTTCTGAGCTTCTCTTGTGTTCATTTGTACTCTCTTCCTTAGCCTATATTGGACTCCTGTATTACACTGTTAATACATCAAAATCAAAATAATGTGGAGCGCACAGTGTAAAATCCCATAGCCCAAATCCTTATTATGCTGTACATATCATCAAACTCACAGTTTACACAAGGTCAAGATTGCCCAATTTTAGACTGTCCAGTTTTCTCTTGTTTTGTATTTTCTCTACTTTGACATGCACTTTTGAAATTGCAAAGTGCAAAAGGATGTAATAGAACAGTCTTTTTTTTTTTTTTTTTTTTTAGGATTTCTGAGGAGCAGCCATTTTGAGGACTTCTCTGATTTGCTTGCTGGCACTGTGAAGTGTGACTGGACAAAGAGGTCTTTGAGTTGTGCTTTGACTGATCTCTGTCTTTTAATCACTGGACCCTGTTTGGATCCCACTGATTTAATGACCATATTCCTGTCACCAGCCTCACCAGTGACATCACACCCTCATGTTTTTCACTCTGACATTCGGTGTAATGACAGTGCTTAGATGCAAGGCAGTGATACTGGTGGTAGGAGATATGCACACAATCTCTCTCTCTCTCTCTCTCTCTCTCTCTCTCTCACACACACACATACACACACAGACACACACACGCACACACTGTCGTGTCTGTTGGCTGCAGAGGTAATTGACACACACATGCCTGAACCACCTGCATCATAACAAGGTAGCACACAGATTCATGTTCATCTCAGTATGCTGGCCTGCAGGGCAGAATGGTAAGATGGTGTTTCTGTTTGTGCTTTTGTGTGTGTGTGTGTGTGTGTGTGTGTGTGTGTGCACGCGTGTGTGTGTGTACGCATGGACATGTATATGGCAAGAAATCATTACCTTTCATTTGCTGTGTCTCGTTGCTTTTTAAGGCTGGTTAATGTCAAAGGCGACCCTATAACCCGAGCTTTACTGCTACAGATGCTATACAAGTGAAGCCCTGTGGCCTGAGGCAGCCGTCTCAATGTTTACAGGGTGATATGATAACACAAAGGCCATTCATTTTCTCCCCATTACCATTTCACCAGCATTACAGCTCTCTGTGCCTGGACACATTCATTGTTTCAACTCCTCCAGTTCTTCAGAGTCCAAAATGATTAAGTTTCCATGATAATGAGAGGAGAAAATGACACGTGTCCTGGTCAACACGTATGGCATGCACAGCACTGAACTGATCAGTTATGGGTCATGGGCCATTTCATATCAGTGAAAAAAAGTGCCAATCTGTGGAAAATACATGTACTATAAAACAGAGACACTATAACTGCATTATTTGTGATTGAGACACAATTAAACAAGATGAAGAAGAACAAGAAGAACAACAGCAAGAACAACAATAATAATAATAATAATAAATAATAATAATAATAACTCCCATGCCCGAGCCAGTTAATTTAATGCATGTTTTAAGCAGTCATTGTGTATTTACTGTCATGTTTTAATATTAATGACTGTGAAAGGAAGGGCTGCCCTGCGCTGTATTCTGTCTCCAGCAGTAAGAGGTTTATAACTGATACAAGCCTCTCTGACTCTTTCTGATGTGGCCAGAGTGGAGCTGCTCTGTCAGACTGGCCGGTGTAAGTGAATGCTTCCTTATCTCCCAGGTCACCGCAGGAGCAGAAAACACGCAGTGTCCTGGCCCACTTGCTGCAGGGCTACCTACTGTCTCCAGCCGCACACCAGAACAGATCAATAATCACCTAGAGTGGCACCACTCCACTCAGACTCTCACACGGTGCAGAGTAAGACTCAAAAGAACAATGCCAATGCCTCCTAAGACCTCAGGGGTGACTTTTTAACTTTTAGAGGGAAGAAAAATAAAAAGTGTTATGCTTTCAACCTAGTATACGCACTTTGATATGATAGTGGACTGAAGCATGTTCAGTGGTGCATTCAAGCAAACTGGAAGAATCTGGTTTGGTATGTAAACCAAAACCCACATTTCGGAAGACAAAATTCTAACACAATCACAAATCACAAATAGCTGGCCATTAATTTGAGACATTGATACTCAAACATTTTGCATTGATATGAACAAAAAAATACTCATGAGGTTTTATTTCAAAAACCAGTGATTTAAAAACAACAGAAGATGGTTTTCTCACTCAAACGTAACCTAATGATGACATACAATGTATTTTTCCAAGAGCAGGTTTGATCTCCATCCTGTCCACACACAGTCATGACATGTAACTAATTTCAGTCACCATCTCACTGAAGTCTCATTGTTCACAATCCTGGGATGAGTGAGCCAAGTGTCCTTAATGCTGCAGTGGTGAGTTAGCCTGTGCATATGTACAGTGACTGGGGTAATTTACACAACGCTCCGGGCAAGGGCTCTCCTTCAATAATTTAGGGGACCCGTGTTCATTTGAACCTCTTTCCCTCTTAAGAATGGCTTTGTCTGGGCTGGGATGAAGTGTAGCTCCACACTTACGCTGCATGGCCAGAGGCCACAGCCTGGTAAGAGAATAGAAAAAGGTACAAAGGGGCATTATTAGACCAGATGCTCATAGCCACACACATCCAAAGCAAAGGGTAGGGTCATTAGGGTGACTGAGAAAAAAAAAAAAAATCTGCACACTCTCTCTCGCTCTCTCTCTCCCTCTCGTTCTCTCTTTCCTCTGATGTGTCTCTACAAGAAGCCTGTCCTCTTCTTACACCTCAGATGCCCCGGCTCTGCAAAATCATCATCAAAATGTTTCTGCTGCATGCATTAAACAACATCACTTTCTCTCCTATAACCAGGGACAGATGACAGAGGAGGGAACAGTCTGGTCGTTGTCTGCCCATTTTCATCTCTCTTTGTGAAACAAAGACTTCTTTCTCTTTGTGTGTGTATGTGTGTGTGCATCTCTGTGTGTCCGTGTGTGTGTGTGTGTGTGTGTGTATTTCAAAAATATACAAATGGTTTGGCTCTGGGTTTATTATGCCTCAGTGATGCATTGCCCAATTTAGAAAGGATCGCTGTCGTCATGGGCTCAATTATTTTAATGAGAGCAATGGCTCTTCAACTTGATTCATGGATTAACAATAAAACACGCTCCAAACAATAAATTTATTTGTGAATATTCTCATACACTTTAGTCCCACTCATGCTCATAAACTTTAAAAGCTTTTCTATTCATGCCTCTCAGATGTTAATTGAAAGTAATAGGGTTTCTTGTGTGATTCCCTTTTAGCTATTTCACCAGAATCCAAACATGAAGATTCAAAATGGCCACCACCTTTTGGAACTTCTGGGAAAAGAATGTTGGGGACATCAAAGTGTTTATTTGCTGTGACTGTCTTAAAGATCTATACCAAAGAGACACAAAGAGGGACAAAAGCAAAAAAAAAACCCACTTGAAGACTCAACATCTGCTTAGGCTTTGAGAGCCTTCAAAACAAACTTCACTGCACTGAAATCTTAAGAAACGTTAGCAGTTCTCCTTGTCCTCTCAAAACAGGGTGAGGAGTTGCCAGCTGAGTGCACTAATGGTTTCTCCATGAAGGCAGCACTGCATGGCAGCCTGAGTGTGACTTACTTTAAGCAGACATGTCACATCTCATCATAAGAGTTTGAGCTCTTAGAACTTTAGCTGTGAATCCCTCTCTTTCTTTCTTTTTTTCTTTTTACTTTTTTCTTCCTTTTTTTTTTTTTTTACATTCAGGGGTCTTTCTTCATGAAGTTGCTCAACAAAATGAACCCATTCCCTGCAACTGTTTCAACAAAGAAACGTTAGGGAGGGGGGCCGGGTGGAGGGGTAAAAAAAAAAACAAAAAAACTTGACACATCAAACTGGATATCTCTTGTATCTAGTTAAGGAAAGTTTGCAAAACTTTCGCAAGTTGAGAAGTTGGGATTGGAACTTGGATATTTCGTTTAAGAGCAGAGGGTAGAGTCCTATTTGAGAACAGGACTGTATCCCATAGCACAGGGAAGTGGAGCCAGAAAAGAGAATAGAAGAATGGAAATACTGTTACAATTGCTGAGGATAATACTCTTCACTACTGACCATAATATTCTCTTCTGACTCTTCATTAACACGCAGTTTGTGGTCCAAAATGCATTTATGTATTCTCATGCTCATTCCTTGCATGTAGTTGTCTATGTATGATTATCTTTAGATTTATTCTTGTGTAAAAAAAGCATTATTGTCCAGTACCACACTAATCTGAGTGATAGTCTCACACAGGCAATACTTGCAACAGTACCAATTCCCTTTGGGTCACTCCTCTATCTTTGTGTGGTATTAGTATCTCTGTCCAGGCCATGAACCACTCAGCTGTGCTCATCCTTGCCTAATGAGCATCCAATGAGAGGAAATTATGACATTATATGTGTTTTGAACTTCTTTCCCCCCTGATGCCAGGAGAGAAAAAAACATTGGTTTTTGTGGCTGCAAACAGTAAAACTTGATGCCAGATTCCATTTCCCTTTTAAATGTCTGTAGACTTCTTAATGTGTTAACCAAATGCCCGGCAGGGTCCAGATTGATGATAATGGCAAAACAACCGATATCCAGCTCTCATAAATTGATTTGATCTCTGCTGAGACGCAAAGGGAGATGGTATTTACAATTGAGACATCAATAAAACTTAGTCTGCTCACAGAGCCTGTAAAACAAGGCCATTTCTAACTATGCTTAGATAGTTATATTGTATTTTATCCTTATACTGATTTGATTATTTGTTATTGTCCCAATAAAATTATATTTGGTAAACATTCAAAACAAATGTAGGACAACAAAAACATTTTGATTGAATAAACATTTTTAAAAATGAGTTAAACTATAAATTTCTTGTCATTTTCTTTGTAAAGTAATGAGTACAATTATATAGCCATTGTGATCAGATTTTTTAATTAGCCTGGTTGCTTCAATCCACTGGCTGTTTCGAAAAAGTTTCTCAGGCTGTACTTTGGATGGCTCATAAAACCAGCCTTGAATCAAGTGATCAGATTACATTAAATGCATTTTTTTTTTTGTATCCTCTGCCCTCCGCCATGAATTAAAACCATCTGAAAGGGAACTGGAGTGCATTTCATTTTGCGTTGATTCATGTGCAGTAATATAACCTCTTTCTACCCCCCCCCCCCCCCAGCCCCATCCCCAACCCCCCCACAAAGATGCGCGGTGAGCGAGAGCTGTGTGGCGGTGTGAGATTAAAACCGAGCCCTGAGATTGGAAACAGGATGGAGGGATGAGACCTTCAGATAATGTAGTAGAGATATAATGAAAGCACAAACAACAAGCAAAAAAAAAAACTGGCAAGAAAGAGAAAACCATTTCTTATAAAAAGGCCTCCAATGTCTCGTTCAAAAAAAAGAAAAAAGAAAAAAGGAAGGCATCACAAGCGTGGCACCCACAAAGTTATTAACAGTTGACCGAATTACGTTTCAAAAACTGAACTGATTTAATTCCACTTTTTTTTCTCCCCATATTGTATCTCAAGAGTGGAAAATGAGAAGAAATGTGGACGGTATTTTCCTTGGAGAGAAATCATTTGAGGGTGTATTTACAGAGTATATAAACCCGCTTTTGATTTAACACTTTTTTTACATTTCTGCATTCTATCAGTAGCCACAGATTTGGGAGAAAGCAAGCACTTAGAATAATTGAATATTTTATGTCAGACATTTTCTTACAATGTTTAGTTAAAGTCATTTAATTATAGCAATTTAACTGATTAAAAGTTTTCATATCAAACAAGTTTAGATGCAGTGTCATACAAACAGGTAACTGCCCTTTCCCAGCGAACGTACAACTCCAGTAGCAATGCAGCCGTCATTTCTTCTGTGGGTCACATGATATTGGCAGTTAAGCTCCTTAACAAGATCACAGTCTTCGTTTTTTTTTTTGTCATTCAGGTGAATAAAGTCATGATAATTAAAAGAAATGATTTTCACACATTTCAGGCCCTCATGTGGTTAGCAACACGAGATATCCCAATTTTCAAGTCTTCTTGGCCAATTTTATGCCTTTTTTTTCTCTCTAGATTAGTTCACACCTTCTCATCCCTTTGTCTGGCCTGTTGGATTAGCCATCTCAATTACAGTATGATAATTGGGCCAGGGCAGCTATGTGGAAGAGAACTGGTCACCGAACTACTAACATTGGACTCTTCGACGTGATATTTCAGCGTAAAGTTCTGTACCACCGACTCCAAATACCCTCCTCTACTTAAAAAAAGTTGACTGCCGTCACCACAAGAAACATATAGTCAGAACAAACTATTTAGAGGTTTGTAGAGTGCCACTATTTTCATTAAGCTTCCATAGAAGGTATCAGTGGGAAGTGCATAAAGCCACTGATTAAATTATGTATTTGTATATGGCTGCGATGTCTAAATAAGAGAATCAAAATTAGACACACTGAAGGCAAATTAGAATCCAATATAGTGCAAAGAACATTTTTTAAAGAGTATTTAAATTAGCAGGTAGTGTTAATGACTACAATGTCTTATTTGGGAATGTGAGACAGCAAGATCCCGAATAATAGGAACGGTTTGTGATTAGCATTTTTCTGTGGCACCAGACAGCATGAATAAGAAATGAAAAATCAATAGGAGTCATTATAGAACTATATGAAATGAAATATTAACAAGTTTTGAAACTGACCTGAGGAAATTTTGTCTGATGTAAGGTGGCACTGATTGTTGGTAATACATACCTTTGGTGCAGCCACAAGGATGGGATTATAACACACGCAAACATTCGTGTACACACACACACACACACGCATACACGCGCACACACACACACGCGCATACACGCACGCACACGTGCGCACACACGCACGCACACACGCACACGTGCGCACACACACGCACACACACACACATGCACACACACTCACCACCGCACACAGGAAGAGATCGGGATCCAATTCAATATCATTTGTCCTTTTGTTAAAGCTATCCCCGCAGAGATATTTCTTTATTTATTTATTCTCTACCTGTTACAAACATAGTCCATATGGAAATATGGAAAATACCAGAATATCAGATAACTCTGAGTGGATTAAATGATACTTAAGAAACATTCTCAATGTGTCATACGCTCATGCAAATATTTATGAACGACATTCAGCTGTTTTGTGGTTTTATATGGGTTTACATTTTTTTTTTTTTTTCAAAAGAATGTTACCCTAGAGTAAAAGTTCACATTCAGATTCTGTATTCCTAATCACAAATCATCTACAGACTTAATGCATTCTCGTTCCATCACTGTAACAACAATCCAACAAGACACACTCTTCTACAGTTTTGTTGGAAGATGGTTTCTATGTAGAACAATCGACAAGGATTTCACAAACAATTTATTGTAAATTATAGGAAAATTGGCGGCAGACCTGGGGGGAGAGGGAAGAGGATGGAAAAAAAGGAAAAAAAGAAAAAAAAAAAAAAACTGGTTTAAGATGAGCTGGGTATTTATTCTCCATGACTCTTATGATGGTTCTGCAGGCTTCTCCCCTTTCAAAATAACCCACAGTTTGCCTCGCAAGTCTGCAAACCCCCCTTTCATTTGCCGTTTCAAATGTATTAATGGTCCGGAACCTTCCTGTATGATCTCGGACCTCTCTCTAATGAAAACGCTCTGTGGTTTGGTCCCAATGCGGTAATCAGCCTCTGCTCTCCACAGAACCAGAGCTGCCCCTGCATCACAGGAAAAGCCCCACAGTGACCTCTGGCTCTGGCTCTCTCGCCCCCCAGAGCCACCCTGTTCCACCAGGCCTCGATTGAACACTGAGGGGAAGCGGGGGGGGGGTGGGGGGGGTGGGGGGGGGTGGGGGTGTCGGGGGTGAGTGCTCCAGTCCACATTCGGCTGAGGTAAATCCAGGAGTCTGCAGTCAGCTTGCTATATTACTGTGCCTTTCATCACCCTCAACGTTTAGGTAAACTCAATTTACTGTGTAGCGCAACATGATTAAGCAAACTGTTCGACTTTAGTGGAGGGGGGAGCTTCCAGCGTCATCTGTGAAATTAATCTGGAATACCTTCAAAGGAATCGGAGTATTCGGAAGGTCGTCACGCTGTCAGATGGAGAGTATCTGTGACTCAAAGTGTTCCTCCCAAATATTTGAACAGTTACTACCATCCCATTCTTTCTCTCTCTCTCTCTCTCTCTCTCTCTCGTTCTTTCTCTCTCTCGTTCTTTCTCTCTCTCTCACACACACACGGCTCCTTTCCATGGTGGACTCTTAACGTATGATGAAATATGGCAGGGTGAACTTATTTGTGCTTTCTAAGCAGTAGAGGCACTCCGTTTAGGCTGACAGGACTCCTACTGTCTGCGGTGCCCTTCCAGAACTTTCTGTGGGCTCCAGGTGAGAGAGACCAGATGTGGCAACCCGGGAACCACCACAGCTGCACGCGAGACTGAACGTCAGAATGTTAGGGATCTCAGTCTGGCTTATGTCATCTGTTTGAACTTGTCCATCTTCCCTGACAGACCCGCTGAGTGCTTCTTTCATTCCTACTCAGATCATTTCTTTTACAGTTTTGCCAAACTGTCAGTGGACCAAAAGTACAAAACACCACCTGCTACCTACCTAGCCCACCAGCTATAATAGCTACCAGATAATCCCAATACACAGCCGAGGACAAACTTTATTTTCCCTCAAGTTTCAGTCATTCGGCTAATCAGTGACTGTCTGAGGAGACCAAAAACACTGGCAAGCTGCAGCATTTCCGTACTCTTCTGCCAGGTTTCAGTGTAGTAAAGATTCAGTCATTTGGACGTTACCACACAGAAAACAATTAAGCTACAACAACACACCAATAAACAAGAACAAGATGAAGAACAAATGTTCAACTTACTGAATTCTAAATCTGGTTGGTACATTTGGTACATATCAATTAAGATTTCAATGAACGATTTAAAGACAATTTAACTGTTTGTTTTGTTTTGTTTTGTTTTGGTTTTTTTTTTAGTCTTGAAAGATTCTCCTTTATTTCACTTGGTTATAGTCTATAGTCTATATGTGAGTGTGAGTTTTTTTAGCTGCAGGGTAATTTATTTCATTTTAAAAATGAGACCTCTCGTATGATACCAACCATATGTCTGGTCTACCACAACACAAATTTCTTTTTTTCTCCCACAACATATACCCTTTCTCTGACCTTGAGAAAGACTGGAGCAGTACAAAAAAAAAAAAGTCATTTTTTGGCACAGAGGCGCACTAACCACAGTGTATATTCATATTTCTCAGAGAACCACTTCATCTCTCCAAGCATACAAAAACATGACATCCCAAAATGGCATAATTAAAACTGTAATCTGCCACATCTCTGAGATCTATGGACTCGCATTGTCAATGCTCAGCTGAGCATAGAACATTCTAGTCGAGATGCTTTTTCAGAAACCGAGCCAGTGCTCCCATCTCTCCCAGTAATGATTGTCTGGGAAAGGGAAAATGCTTTCCATTTTAATCTCAACTCTCTTGCCCCCCCCCCCCCCCCCCACCTCCTTCTTTTTCTTCCCATCTCCTCCTCCTCCTCCTCCTCATCTCTTGGCTGAACCTCCCAGGCTCTTTAGACTGGATTGTAATGTTTCACTGATCCAGACCCCTGAGTCAAAGATTCAAATTCAGCACGAGCAGAAAGGAATGAATCTCTTTAAGTCCAGTCCAGCTTGGACCACATAAAAAAGCTACAGCTTTCATTATTCTGAGTTTCTGCACCATGTGTTTACAGGGACTCCAACCTCCGCTGCACCTGCACTCCTCCATTTTCTGACAGTTTGATGGACTCTTTAATGGTGATTCACTGGCTATATCTTTGGGAGATATAAATGGAATACTAAAAGAGCAATTTAATAAGAAAATAAAGCATTTAACGGGTATAGGGGTCCTACAATATGATCTCTGCGCCCGTGTTCTCTAAATAAGATTGAGTCAAAGTTGGACCACTAACCTTCCTTGTCATGTCTTTCCCCTGTAACATGTGGACATAGACACAAATGTTATATTTTGTAAAAAGACTTCAAATTTATAGTAACCAACTGTATAGCATTTTTCAGTGTCCTCAGATATGGGAGCAAGATTTCTTTTGTCTACGCCTAAAACTCAGAGAGTCTATGCATGGTAGCAGCCTGTTTTTTTGTCTTTTTTCTTTTTCTCTCTCTTTCCTCAAACTTCTTTCTTTTTTCCAGTGTAAAATCTACCATTTCACGATTTGCTCCTACTAGTGTTCCTACTCGTTCCTACTAAAAATCAGCAGCTCTCAACAGACAATCAACAGTTTTGGCACAAGTTAAGGTTTACTGGTAATGAATATTATAAGAGTTTAGTAGTAGGCACAACTCTCAACAGCCGAGTCGATTACTCTCTTTCTCTTTCCTCTGCCTGATGTAATAAAGCACAGTTTGAAATGTCAAACATGGTGTAGCCATTAGAGAATTAGTTAGGAGCATAAGGATCTAACTCAGAGCCCCCGTCTTCAGTCAGATTTTCACTTTCATATATCTTTAATGAAGGGACTCAAATAGTTGTTTAGGACGCACAAGCCTTGGCTCAAATGGGGTTTGTCAGATTACCTCATAACTGAGAAAACCAGTTCTAAAACCTCCCCAAGGTGAATCCACTTGCACAAGAACAAAGGCATTAGAGAAGTGATGTCTTGACTTGTCACATTACCCCACCAAGTTCTGACATAGGACTGCTCTACAAGCAATTAAGGAGAGCAGAACAGATGGACCAAATACACTTTAGAGTGTGAGGACAACAGACACAGAACCACAAAAAATAGAGAGAAAGAGAGAGAGAGAGAGAGAGAGAGAGAGAGAGAGATGAAAGGAGGAAAAGACTCTCTTATAAAGGGTAATACATTTAAATCATCCTTTTTTTCTGTCCAAACATCTGTTTAAGAAGCTTCAAGCTATCAAGCAAGAATCTTCAGGCTATAAGAGCTACGACATTGATAATAATGAAAGTATAACACAGCACATGGGACTCAAATGCCACTACATTAAGTTTCAGTATTTAAATGCATTTAGAGGTGATTTAGCCAAGTAAGACGTTACAGTAGGCAATAAGGATCCTGAGCTCATAGGATTAAACACATAATGTACAGCAGTGGTATTGATCAGGCTAAAAATCTCCTATACACATCTCACCCGCAGGTTATCATAGCATCATTACCATCCGGAGTGATGGGGATACGGCAATGATATGGCAAATGGACCTGCTATTGATTTTGCATAGCTAAGCCAATAGCAGATGGAGAGAGTGAGAGAGAGAGGGAGAGAGAGAGAGAGAGAGAGAGCGAGAGAGAGAGAGAGAGAGAGATAGGAACATGTGGATATGACAGAGGGAAGGGATAGAAAGAGAGAGAGAAAGAGAGAGAGAGAGAGAGAGAGAGAGAGAGAGAGAGAGAGAGAGAGAGCCAAGCGTATGGTGTTCCTTCATTGTCAGACGATACAGACGAACAGTCCTCAGGGCGCAGTGATTCGAACCTAAAGATTGCTCACATTTCACTTACTTCGACCAGAAGAAGTCCCCCGACAGGGATGGGAAAATGGACAGCTTTTGGATGAAATCACTGGCCTCTCTGGGAGAATATTATGATGATGTTCCAAAAGCCTAAAGAGGACCTCAGAGTTCAGAAATACTGCATTGATATTACATATTCTTAACTTCCCTGCTTTTTCTCAAAGGTACTTAGTATGAAATAGAGCCAAGCATTACTGCAGGTAAAGACACATGTGCTGCACTGTAGGTTATATCATACTATACAGAGAAAAAGGTCAGCTATAATTATGAAGATCAGTTTAACTGGTACCTGAGTGCGTGTGTGCATGTCAGACACACACACACACACAGAAAGAGAGAGGGAGAGAGAGAGAGAGGGAGAGAGCTATATTATACTTCCTTTTGGGAAAAGGATATCCTGACAGAGAATGATATAGACTTTAAGGGCTGACAGAGAAGATGCTATTGTTTTTGGGGGTGGGGGGTGGGGTGGGGGGGGGGGGATTGTAGTTTTTTTTTTTTTAAACCACTCGATATGCTTCAGTTCAGATGTGAACAAAAGCGTAAGGTTCGGTTTGGTCATATAGCAACCTATGGTTTTTTTAGACACATAGGTCTATGTTTAAATAACATCGTATACAACTACTAAAACAAGACATGATGAGAAACAAAGCTCTCACTTCACAACTGTGCTTGGCTCTTTGCTGAGAGAGTAAATAAGGACACACTTCTGTAGGGTTCAAATTGTCCTCAATCCAAAGCAACCCTTTCAGCCCCCCCCCCTTCCCACCCCCTCCTTTCCTCTTTCTTCATTTGTTTTGCCACGGTTGATTAAACGAGAATGCTCACAAATGTGTGTATTGTTTCCGCTCTGTAGACAGTGTCATAAATATTTGCTATGCATTAAATACTTTCGCAGGCAATCAAAATCCTTTCAGCGGTGTGTGTCTCCGTGTGAATAGGGGCCACGGAAAATAACCATCTTGAACACACACACACACACACACACATATGTATACACTGGTATAAGAAACACATCAACATGTTGACTTTGTTGAAGTGTTGCTGTCTGTCTGGTGTAGCTGACTGGAGCTCACGATTAGAAGGGATTTGGGTGATGGAGCACAACCTTGACACTGAAGTGTGAAATACTTTCGTGGAACATTCCAAACAAGCTGTCTGTCAACTGCCTTTCTGAGGCTGACACACAAATATCAATGTTCCTGTTCCACCACATAGTTTGAGGAGAAACTAGGGAAAAAAAACCAAACAAATAAATAAAACAGAAACGAGCTGACATGGTCAGCTCGGTCTGTTCTCATATTGGAGAAAATAAAATAGTAATTTAACCCTCTGCATAAATTTGAGAGGTGCAGACAGGACCACAGCTTAGTCAACGCTTTAGAAGTGAGTGTTTTTACAACACTGTCACCAGTTTAGTAGATTCATTCTTGAATGGCATATTCCCTAGAGACGTGCTTTGATTGGGAGCCATCTTTGGCCATTAAAGACAGCTGCAGAGGATGTGCCCAGAGTTCCTTACTCTCTGGACTGTCTTGTTTTTACTTTCCATTTAAACCAATGCAGGTGGATCCTTTTGTCTGTTCTGGGGGACTTTCACACTGTCTAACTCCGCAAAGACTAAAAGTGTTCCTCTGAACTCCCCCTTTTTTTTTTTCACCTTTTCTTTTTTTTTTGTGCAACACAGAGCGCCGTGAACACGTGAAAGAGAGGTTATGTGAAATGTAAGGGAAGTCAGGAAACACATTTTTCAATACATTAAATTTCGGGAAGCATCTTTCACAAATGTCTCCGCAATTCGTTAACCCCAGGCAAAAGGGTCACAGAAGTTTTGCAAAATGTTCAAGGTAGGGTAACAGCACTTCGGAAGGGTGTGGGTCAAGGTGCAATGCCTTTCATAAAAGTTTTGCTTTAATTACTGTCCCGTGCCACTATATGTTTTTGTTAGAGAGCGAGAGAGAGAGAGAGAGAGAGAGAGAGAAAGAAAGAGAGAGAGAGATAGAGAGAGTCACAGCTATTAAATCTTTTATGATAAACGATACCTCAGCAGAACTGCACGGTGAGACTCAGCTCGAGCGGATAGATGGAGCGCTGGATAGATTACAGACAACAGAAAAAAAAAAAGCGAAAAAGAAGGGCAACGGGAGGAGAACCTGAATATCAGGTAGCCCCAGTGTACCATCCAGAGGCCACGGGGTGTTTATTTCTGTCCACTCCACGGACTCCAGTGTAATGAAGTCTTGAACATCAACCATAGCACTTAAATAGCTATATTTTCAAGATTCTCATTCTATTTCACATACACAGATTTGAAACGCAACTGGACAGGGATTCAGAGGTAGAGATGGCGGAGAGAAAAGCTTCAGCGAAACCAATGCGGATGGTTTCCCACCATATTCGGATCCAGGCAGGAAGTCTGTTCGCAGTACTGGCGGAAGTCGGGTCAGTAGCAGTAGGAAGAGAGGGCCAAACCCAGATTTGCATGTGGTGCTTACCCACCCCACAGGGGAACCAAAAGGATATTGATGTGTCAGCACTCACCAATGCTCGGGCATGGCCTCTCACACACAAGGGCAAGGAGAAAGAGATGGATAGCCAACTGGTAAAAGAAAAAAAAAAAGACAATTGTCATATGAATTTCCGGGACCACAGTGAACCCCCAGGCGGATTCAGTGTCACTTTAACTCCACTGTCTCGGGAGTGACGGATTATTTATTTAATGATGATGGAGTTCACCAAGTGAAAGTTTTGCCAAACTTAATAGTTCTCAATATATCTATTATCCGTACCTATACTGGATCAATAAGTCAATACGTGTCTTTCCAAAACTCTGACAAAGTCTCCTGTCACGAAAGACAAAAATGACACCAGTTTTGTCATAAGGCGCAGAGAGAGGGAGTTAAATCCCAAAGGGAGATGACAGAAACTTGGTCTTGTTTAAGCTATGAGAGCAGTCATTCTGTCCAAACCAAGATGAAGCTTGGCATCTCCTTTGACGTGTCTTCTTTGCCATGAGGAGTCTTGGAGGGCACTAGAAAAAGGGATATAATTAGGAATAAAAATCAGTCACCAGTCTGATCCAGTAGCACTACGCTTGGAGGATGGGCACTTGATGAATATGCATGCTATTAAAACCGAATGGGGCATTCTCATTGGTGGAGAGACTGCAGAGCTTTGACTTTCTGGGGATAGTTATCTGTCATTGGCAGTGACATTTGGGAGGAAGAGGAGCCCGCAGAGATTGGACAGACTTTCTGTATGGACAGACACAGGAAGCCTTAGGGCTCTGATTAATGACTGTGTGTTGCATAAGCATTTGAAGGATTTGTCTGTAGAATACCACAGCGTATTATGATAATAATAATTCAGCAGTGTGCACACAGTAAAGAAACTGAAGAGAGACGAAATAAGCTGTTACAGTGAAAAGTGTGTGAATTTAATAAAAATGTCACACTTTAAGATGGGATAAAGTTACTTCTTCTTCCTTGAAACAATTTTGTGATTAGCTCATTAATGGTGGTCAGTTAATAGGGTGGAGAGGGGAGGAATGCAAACCCGTCACGTGATCTCTATCGATGACAAATAGTCTGATAAACCAAATGCGCCTTTGACAAGGTGGGCTCAAATGAGTGAAATCAGACATACAATCTGAGCTCGACGCTGTGGCTTTGACCTTCCAAAGTCTCAAAGTCTGTGTGTGTGTGTGTGCGTGTGTGTGTGTGTCTCTGTGTGTGTGTGTGCCCCTCATCCTATTTCTCTACGTATTTCTCTCCATTTGAAACTTATGTCTCATTAAAAAAGAAGTCCATTAACATCTTCTGATTGTGCCAAAACCACAGATGATGAAGTCCCTGTAAGAGTGGGACTGTGGGAGTGAAAAGAGAGGGTGACCTTCAGATGTGGAGACGGATAGAGGTCAGGAGAGACACAAGGGCTTGAGTTGCAGCACAGAGGAAAGAGAGAAAATGACTGAAAAAATGGATCTGTAAAGCATTTCTAATCCTGTCCCCACGAGTATCAGAGTACACACCATAAAAGATGAGTCAGTGGGACCTAAATCAACACGGAGAGGGAAGAATTTTGGGCATGTTGAATTTTGGATGGGTTTTTCTCTCTCTCTCTCTCTCTCTCTCTCTCTCTCTCTCTGTCTAACCTGTTCTTTCACTGTCTATTTTTTTCTTTTTCTCTCTCTTGCTCATATGTGCCCTCTCCATGGTCCCCACCCCACCTCTCCACCCTTCACTAATCTCAGAATGCCTTCCCTAAGCTGATTGGGGTTAATGCACCAGACCACGAGTGAATTGTTGCCCTTCTGTTCTGCATTATGCCCCCGAGAGGCCCTACACACTCCTGCTTTGGGGAGGACGTGAGCCTTCGCTTCAAAATAATACTTACCAGATACACACAAGCTGTCTGAGCATGTGGTATCACTCTCCACTCTCCAGCCTGAATACAAGCTGATATCATCAGCTTTTGACTTTTTCAAATTCATTGTTCAATTTTTAGACTGTTTATAATCATTACGAAGCTTCTTTTTTTCTTCTTCTTCTTCTTTCTCTCCCCTCTTCCACTTGGCGCCTTCCACTATTGACTTTTTTTTGGAAAGGTGAACTTTTTGCTAATGATGTTGAATGAGTCTAGGCTGTGGCGCGAGATGGATCTCCTCTCGCGTGGGTTAATGTGGGGTCGGACAGAGGCGTTGATTGGTTAGGTTGCTTCCTGTGCTGCTGGGAGCTGTGTCTGATCTTGTGACATGTCTTGAATAACACAGGTGTTATGATTAGTGCTGCATGTCCTTGCACAAACCCCACACATCTGAGGAAATGTGCCCCCCCCCCAAAGCACCCCTAAACCACACGCCCCAGGGATTCACTGATCCTCTGGATCTTGTGTCAACACAAAATGTGGTATGTCCTAGGAATCACAGGTAGTGTGCCAGAGAAGGGGTTTGGGGGGGTTGGGGTTTGTGTGTGTGTGTGTGTGTGTGTGTGTGTGTGTGTGTGTGTGTGTGTGTCGGGAGGGGGGGGGGGTTGGCAGGAGGAGCTAGAGAGTAGCACAGATAGTAGAATTATCTGGAAAAGTTGAGAATCTTTGCCCCTGTTTCAACCAGTAATAATGATAATGTTGATAAGAAAAAATATAAGGAGGAGAAGGGGAAGAAAAAGAAGAAGAAGAAGATTAAGAAGAAGAAGAAGAAGATTAAGAAGAAGAAAAAAAACAGCCAAAAAATGAGTATCTTAATACTTCTTATTCTGGCAGTTGTGTACCTTTGAGACTTTGTGGGTAAAAGTTAAATCAGATAATTCCTTTTTCAAATGGCACATTTGGCCATATGGTGCACTGTAAACCACTGGCTCCTGAGAGGGTAATGAAAAGAGATATTGGAAAGTAACGTAAGCCTGAAGCACACTGACACACAAAAGCTCTCTGTTATACATATAGGCTTCTCACATTCTTTTCTGACTGTGCAAGTGACACATGCCCAAGCTTGGCTGAAGACAGAGAGAGAGAGAGAGAGAGAGGGAAAAGAGAGGGAAAGAGAAAGAGTGAGAGGGAGTGCTCGGTCCCCCCGCTGCGTGGGGATTGAGAGAGTGTTTGGTGAGGCCAGGCTCCACTCATCAAACAGCAGCGGAAATGTCGACCTGATGACCTCATGCACAGTGTGTTAGATTTATCTCACTGAAACTGCCCCTATCATCATAGCAAATCTCTAGAAAACTTTGCCAGTGGCTGGTTAGCAACTAGGTTTGACTGAAAGAGCGAACAAGTCTCAAAGCCTCTTAAAATAAACTGAAAGAAGGCTATGAGTAACATTAGCTTTCTCATTGATTTGTCTCGGCTTTCTGTCTCCTAAACTGACATAAAAGTTCACATTCCGTTTCTTTGGTTTGTTTTATCAAACACCAAACTTATGATGTGAGTCACTGAGGGAAAATGTTTTGCTTAAGTAAATATACTAGTCCAGTTTAGACAGAAATGAGATGAGATTGGAACCAGGCCAGGATTGAGGACAAACACCACAGCAAACAGACTGTATGGTGTCCAGGTCTGTATGGTGCTCTATGGCATGTGTGTACGTGTGTGTGTGCGTGCTTGTGCGTGTGTGCGTGTGTGTGCGTGTGTGTTTGTGTGTGTGTGTGTGTGTGTGTGTGAAAGACAGATTGGAAAAGTTTAGCGTACCTGTCTTCCCTCCATCTGGTGAGTCACGGTGATTGGTCCCGTAGACCCTGGAGTTTAAAATAGATGTTTGAGTGCAGACAGAGCTGAAACTTTCCTCGCGTTTTATCTGTCTAAGTAATAAATAAACATCCATCACAGAGTGCCTGAAACGATCATTAGCACTCTAAGCTGTAAGAGAAAAGGGAGGGAAATAGAAAGAAGGAAGTGTTGTTAAGAGGGTCGGATCAAGGGGGCAAAGGAAATGGTGCAAGGCTGACATGAGAGAAAAGGGAAAAAAAAGAAAGAAAAAGAAATGTTTCAATGCTTATTTTTGTTAACCTTCACCTCTTCAACTGAACTAGCTGCTATTATGGTGAAATGCTCCCTGAGATGGGGAAACGGTGCAACGCTAAAAATAATCCGCTCTCGTCTTTGATCAGTAACGTTGACTTCTGTCTCAAATGTCGATGGTTTCGCGGTGGACGGTCCCACGGGACGACCGTCTCTCTTATGTCCACGTTTAGCGAGGATAGCAACAGAAGAGCAGATGGATTCTGGTGATCACACGGTTTTTGAGGCGTTTCCGTCAGAGCGCCGGGGGTCCCTGGGCAGCGTGCGACGGGAGGAAACCATTCTGTATTCCCCTGCAGCAGACCTCAGACCGACAAGCCAGTCTATCTCGTGTGTGTCCATAAACCGCCGTATGCAGACGGCTACGGTGTGAGCTCTAAGTGTTCAGGTCCAGGCGGTGCTGTTCTACAGTGTGCCCAAGGGAGCACTGGCCACGCTAAAGTAATATCACAGCCCAGGCCTGTGTTTACTGCCTCAGCTCTAAATACTGCAGCTAACAGCACTATCCCGCAAACGTACAACATTTAGTCGCATTTTTAATGCTAGTGCTAAATGGCTACATTGAGAATGATGATGATGATCATCATCATTATCGTCATGC
Organism: Chanos chanos; assembly: GCF_902362185.1. Taxonomy (NCBI): domain Eukaryota; kingdom Metazoa; phylum Chordata; class Actinopteri; order Gonorynchiformes; family Chanidae; genus Chanos; species Chanos chanos. The sequence continues at coordinate 12,239,622 of NC_044495.1, forward strand.
CTATCATTATTGTTATTGCTAATTCTGTTGTTGTTATTCCTGCATCACATGTGAAACAGATCACAAAGCTTACAGATAGCTTACAGGTGACAAAATTTCAATATTACCAGGTGATATAACATAAAGGATGTTGTTTAGCTCAGAGGAGAGTTTGCTATTTGGTTAACTCCACCTGTAACTGCACGGGAATCTATATGACCACCACTGGGTAAGAAAACACTGTAGACTTCCAGACAAGGGTGGCGACGGTGTCACAGCTGGAATTTAAACTGTGAATCCCAGATATAGGTGTTCCCCTGCACTGTTAGACAGGGCCTTTACCTGGTGTGTGTCAATGTTGCTTTAAAAAATATAAAATAAAAATAATAAATATTTCCCTCATCAATATTTTCAGTGTGTTGGTTTGTTAAAATAACCACTAGTTCAAACTTTAATGCAGGTTCTTCTGTTAGGCACACATGTGGGAGTTATAATCTGTGTGCTTGTTAATTAGATAAATGCGTGTTAGTTTCAGGTGCTCCAGTGACTTGTACTAGCGAGATGCTTCTGCTGTGGGACTACACGCATGCCCACTGGATCATACTCCAGAAGTCATGATTGACAACACATGACAGTCTAGCCCCTCGTGGATTTCAGCAGCCTCAACTTCCTCAACGCACATACATACACACACACATACATACACACACACACACACACAGGTAAACTGGAAGTGAGCCAAATGTTTGCGCTATTTAAACAGCGTGGCCCGAGGCCCAGTTAAACATGGTATCCCCATATCAAACCCAACAGGAGCCAAACGAAGGCCAACTGGGCAATGGAGTCATCCAAAACTGCAGCTGGGGTTAATACTTAATCTCACCCACTGCAGCTTCTAATACCCTACGAGCTGTGTGCGTATCCATGTGCAGGTATGTGTTCTTGTGTATCAGTCTGGCCTTGCCAAAAGCTATGTTTTACCCAACACATCTTTCCATTCCATCTGCTTTATCTATCCAAACAAGGGCATCTCCCTCTCTCTCTCTCTCTCTCTCTCTCTCTCTCTCTCTCTCTTTCCCTCTCCCTCTCCCTCTCCTCTTTCTCTTCCTTCCTAGCTCTGGAGAGGGATCTTCTTCTGCGTATTTCCTCCATTTTTCTCTCTCTGGTATCTGTCTCAAACTGTGCCTATAGACAAGACCTGGAGCCTCAGCCTTCCGGTCAGAACATCATTAATCTGCCTTTCCCTCATCCCAGCCAGAGTGAGATCATCAGATGATCATGTGGAGGATCAGCCTAGCCCAAAGGGACTGAAAGGCCCTGCCAAAATGTAGCTTGTCCCCCTTCATGAGCCCGTGAAGTTGAGGTAAAGTAAAAACAGTCGGAAAATATCGCTATAACTTGACGCTGACTTTAGCTCTTTACTCTCTCTATCCCCCTCTCTCTTCTCTCATTTTCTCTCCCTCTGGAGTGCTTGCTAAAAGAAATCTTTCTCATGACGAATGTAACCTGATAGAAAATGTGCACAGACAAACATAGCATGAGTGTTACAATGTCCTTTGCAGGAATGGGTCTCTCGGCTTCATATTTTCACAAGGAAAAAATTTGTTACAGCACTTTACAAAATAAAAAAAAACCATCGCTGTGTGTGTGTATCATGTAACACTGAAAACCAAAGGGGTTACTCCTTACTCCTCTTCATTCAAAGAGGAGGAGAGACGCTTGAATGAATGACTGACAGGAAGAGTAGATCTGATCTGTGAGGGGGGTTGAAGGTTGAGCTATAGCAAAGGTGCATGGCCAATGAACTGTCTCTGATTACTGACGAGCAGGTGTTCAAGCCTATAGCAAGCTCATCCTTCTCTATAAAATTGAGCTCCAAAGTCTCCTTGAATTTCTTCATTGTAGGTCTGGAAAACAGATGAGGAGCGGTTTACTGTGGATGGGTGTCTATGTTTTGATTTGTTTAGAAAAAGCTACCAACATAGAAGATGGGGGTGGGGGGGTCTGTATCTGTTAATGTCTTGGCTGATATATTTATTCAAAGCAAACTTTTTTTTCCTTGTTTTTAAGGACCAATCAGGTTTGCAAAAAAAAACCTGATTGGTTCTTGTTCCATTCAATACCATTCCAACAAACAGCAGAGACCTCAAGATAACATCTGCACACTTGTCTATGTATAACATGATCCTCTCACCTTACCTTACTTTAAAATGAACAGATGGACAGAGAGGTGAAGTAAGGGTCGCTAATACCAGACTAATAAGACATGAACAAATATAAGGTGTGTTCATATTACAAGGGCAATGAAAACTACATTTAATCAATGAAAAAAAACAAAAAAACAAAAACAAAAAAACAAACATACAAAAAAACCCCCGAAGTAACCAATTTCCCCACTGTAACATTCTCAAGTATCTATCTATCTATCTATCTATCTATCTATCTATCTATCTATCTATCTATCTGTCTATCTGTCTATCTAGTTAGTTACTTATTGAATTGGTATTTGTTTACTGTCTGTTGTTTCACTGGAGCAAAGGAAAAAAGTAGACCAATTCCAGACGACGATGTACGCACCTAATTCAGTCGTTTAGCAGAAACACAGCACATAAATAAATCACTCTGTTGATCAATGTCCTCAATAATTAAATGCCCGGCGATAGCTTTTCTGTTTGGAAGCTGTCAATCGGAATCAAATTTACAGCTGGGACGGAGCGGGAAGTCAATTTTTACAGCAATTCAATCTTAGACTGAGGAATGAATGATATAAATATGGCTGTGAGAGTGTGGGTCACCCTTTTTTTTTCTTTTTACTTTTTTTTAATTGAAGGACCCTGGTAAATTAATGACCGTAAACATGTTGCAGTTTAGTCCCCCCCCCCCCGCCCCCTCTTTGGTCTGTATTCAGAGGTCCTCTTCCAGAAAACCCAAACACAACAGCATAATGTCAATCGTGTGTGTATCTTTCCACAATCTAGTGGTGAATGAACCACAAGATAAATTCAGTTCATTCAGTGAAAATATCCTCTGAGGTGGAATGTCTCTAAGGACAACAGACTCCGACATTTAGTTTTCTCCTCTACCCTTGGGCTGTTTACATACATTCAGTGAAAAAAAAAAAAAAGATGAAAAAATGTATTTCAAATTGATTCTGATGCCTGCTCGTCTGTCTGTCTCCAGAGCTGAGTTTTCTAACTGACAACGAGGTCTGGATAATCCACACACATGAGAGATGATCTGATGAATTAGCAGCTTTCTAGTACTGACATAGGCTTACATAAACCCATGTCCTTTCACCAAGCCAAAGCAAACAATGTGAACAAACAGAAATGTACTATGAAGCTGTCAGTGCTGAGAGAGAGAGAGAGATAGAGAGAAAGAGCGCTCAACATAAATCAGACATTTATTCTGATGCTGCACCTCTTCATGTCCTCTGGGAAGAAAGTGAAGAACCAATAAATAGCTTGCACATGGTGAGCTATTTAAATCATGCTTTTCCTGCCACTCAAGTCTCTGTTAAAGTTTTCATCCATCCCGGGTAGGAACTTAGTTGCAAATTTGCCAGTGTTAATTAACTGTGAGAGTGACGGAGTGATACAGTCTAAACACTCAGAGAAGATCGTTTAACAGTGTCAAGTTTTCTGTGTAATGGAGATTCACAACATTGAGCAGGGAGTGGACAAAGTCATTAATACTCGCCAGACTCACCACCAGAATGCAAAGCTAAACGCCGAGACAAAAGTTCACCTACTTTACTTTTGATTCTTCACATTTGAATTTCCCAAACACCTCATTCATAGCTTAGCCAGAAAAGAGGCAGCTGTTGGAATGGAGCCATTTTGTTGACCTCTTAGCCTTCTTTGGGAGGAAGGCCGGAGACAGGCAGATATATGGCCAGTTTGTTATTGTGAATTTCAGATCCTGTCATTATCTGAGACTCTACTTCTGGACTTTTTTAATCTTAGATTCCTGAGACGGTTCACTCAGGGTGCCGCTGCTGCCTCTCCCTCACCTTTCCCTGACCTATCGGCTTTTTTTTTTTTGCAGCTCTTTCCACCAAAAAAAAAAAAAAAACCTACACCTTACAGATTCCAGGGCCGGGCTCGGGTTTCGTTTTAATGTCCGTTTACATGTGGGCTGCTTTGAGAGGGAGGGGGATTTGGGTGGAATGGGGGAGTTTTTTCGCGGGGGTGGGGGGAGTTCCCCCTCCCCGACCATCCGTTTCGCAGACATGCGCTGATGTCACAAATAAAGCCGTCGTTCACCCTTGTTGACAAGAAGCAGCAGTTTAAGCAGTGCTAGTGAATTTATTTTCACTGTTGACCTAGACTTCAAAACTTTCAGCTTCTCCCAAAGTGTGATGAGTAAGACAAACAGCTAGGAGCACCCCCCCCCCCTCCTCCAAATAGCCACACTAAAAAACTGTGGCAGCTATATCTAGACAAAAAGACTCGTATTTCTTAGACATGGTCAAATGAAAGAGAGAGAAGGGTCTGATTGAAACCAGATAAGGCTCAAATGGAACTGTAGCACAGAGTAATGAGATTCTAGGAGTGTATGTTTGGATTAGGTGATTACAAATCCCTTTCTCTCTTCCCTCTCTCTCTCTCTCTCTCTCTCTCTCTCTCTCATGCGGGAAAGAGTTCGTGAATGCTGAAATGCAAGGCGGGACTTTTTCTGAGATGTGTAGTTGAACAAAAGGAAAATGGATTATGAAAATAGACACAGCTGGTAAGACACAAACAATGGAGCAGCTGTTTCTTTTTGAAGGGAAACGGCCCACAGATCCTACTTGACTCCACAGGGTCAGGAGAGTTAGCGCTCTAATGTACGTACAGGCAAGATTAAAAGAAAAAGAAAAATTCAATACGCAGGCGGACGTCAAGACGGTACCTGTGATTTCACGAAGATTAAGTGTGATTTTGGATCTTCTCTCTCCTGGGTCCAGCCTGACCGTAGCTCAGACTCTGAGGTAGTCAGAATGTTTATATAAATAAATAGAGTCATTTCACTGATCGTATTATGTAGGAAACTATGCAAATGAAGAATTATTACAGTCAAGTGAATTTCTCACACGGCTTCACATAAACTTTTTACTCCCTGGACTATGTAAGTTTGGTGATGGTGAATTCTAGATTCAGACAGATAGATAGATGGATAGATAGATAGATAGATAGATAGATAGATAGATCATTTATTATTGCCACACAACAGTGTTGGTGGTAATTGTTGTTGGTATAGCATGGTAGCTCAGTTCCAGTGCAAAAAGAAAGAGAGAGAAACAAGCATACAGGCACCATAAACCATTACAGCAACACACACAAGACGTAACACATGATTGTGAGAATATGTACAGTGAAAATATATGATATGTACAGTTCAGTTCCCCATCTCAGCTGGCACCATAAACCATTATAACAACACACACAAAACGTAACACAGCAATGTAAGAATATGTACAGTGACTATATGTGATATGTACAGTCCCCAGAATATTCAAACAAATTTGTGAAAGCAGGACTTCAGTCAGATAAAAAAAAACAAGTTTTTATATTTATATATATGAAACTGCATGCTTTTTTTAGTCCATGGCTGGCATGAAATGACATAAAACATTTTTTTTTTCAAGACATTCCTTTACAGTATTTCCTTTTGTGCATTAGGCTGTCATTTAGAGCAATACACTGATATGCACATGAAGTTTGCTCACATACATACATAGACAGAAAAATGTGGAATGTCTGATTTAACAATGTCTCCATATTTTATCTTAACGGACAACACTGGGACTTAGGCTTCTAGAAATGTATGTGCATGTTTGCGTGTGTGTGTGCATGTGTGTGTGTGTGTGTGTGTGTGTGTGTGTGTGTATGTGCGTGTAAGAAACCTATGTGCGTGTGTGTATTGTTCCTTTGAGAAGTTTGTCAGCCTGACAGCATCACTGGGGTTTTTTTTTGACACCGTCTGTCGAGCAGAGGATCACTCCTGCCTATGCTGCTGTCAGCTCTTATCAACGCTCATTTCATAAGTTTATGCTTGCAAATATTCTGAAAAATATTAACATTCTGAGAGCCATCGGGGGGTGGCAAAATATGAAAGTGTGCAATAATCTCTCCCTCGTTTTTTTTTTTTTTTTCTTTTTTCCCCCTTTTCTATCAGTGAGCCATCCTTCAGCCGAGTGCTTCAACACTCTGACTTCTCATCAGTCACTCAAATGAAAAAGAAGGATATTAATGTTTTGATGTTCATCTTCCTGAATATGAAGCAGCATGGATCCTTTATGACATCTTTAGTTCAATGGTTCTTTTTAATATTTCCTGAAAAAAAAAAAAAAAAGAAAAAAAAAAAACCTCCGGGTTAAACGGCAATGTCACAAAAAAAAAAAAAGCCCTCAGTATGAATTTGCTACATGCTACAAACAATGGCGGTAGGATGTGGGGGCGGCTTACACGTGCGCTTTAATTGCATTACAAGACAAACATTTAACAGCATAATGCAAAATTGCAGAGGCACAATTTTCCAGCGCAAGCCCCAGCACAAAAAAAGCAGAACCTCAGATCAATTTGGGCAAATCCATCACAAAGCCCTATCAGCGAGGTGCAGGGGATCTTGATTTAGGGGTAAGTTATTGGATTTGTGGGAGGGACAGAGAAGGATAGGAGGGAGGCTAAGAAGCAAAACAAAAGCCAGAGATTAATCGCCCTGCTGTGGCATGACAGTGCTTAGAAAGCCGGTCGTGAGACAGTGGCTTGACGAGAAAATGATTGTAGGATCCGCTCATAACCGCCTGCCACCGGCAATGTTCTCCTTCCAACTCTACTTGTCAGGTGTAATCATTTTGTTCAGCTTAATGTTTTATGCAAATGCACTCGGGGTACAGTGAGGTTGGAAAAGGAGGAAGACGGGGAGTGTGTGTGTGTGTGTGTGTGTGTATGGGGGGGGGGGGGGGGTATAGTTGTGTTGCCTGAATCGCAAGGGTGTGTTGTTTTTTCAAGTGCTCGGGAAAATATTTGCATTCCTCTGAACATTCGCCTGCGTTGCCCTGATTATTTCCTGTTTGCATCAGGGGTTTTTTGTTTTTTTTTTCTGCTTTGCTGTGTCTCTCTCGGAGATCACATGGCACGTAGAACATCACAGGACCTGCCTGCAATACTGTGGTCGGGCCTACACACAGGCATCTGCCAGACCTGCTGGAGAGGAGAGGAGAGGAGAGGAGAGTCTGAAGATCCAAGAGACTGATCAGAGTACCGTTTAAATTAATATTAGTATATGAATAAACAGTTCAGATACAAACAGCACTGACATACAGAGCATGTCTTGCATAATAGTAATATTGCAATTATTACCCTGTGAGCGAGTAGTCTACATCTTATGAGGTGTATAAATAATCATTAGAGTGAGAATATCTATGCTTTGATTGTTTCTTTTGGGGAATATAGAAATTTAAGAGTCTAAGCAATAAAAGTGAGATTATCTCTTTCTCTACTAAATGTTTTCGATATTCGCAGTAATTGTCCCTTTACTTGGTAGTTGGTTGGGTAATTTTAGTCACTGTAGCCATTGTACATTCTCCCATTTCTACCCGTACTTTAGACCTGCTCTGTTAGCTT